>NC_056574.1:6341877-6372860 GCF_018340385.1 Cyprinus carpio | reverse complement strand
TTTCTGAATTTTTTGTTTTCAATTTGGTTTTGCTTATATGTGCCCGGGGGAAATTATAAAAAAGCAAGGGTATTTTTGTAGCAATAGCCAACAATGCATTGTATGGGCCCAAAAGATCAATTTTTTTTTTTTTATGCCAAAAATCATTGGGAATTAAGCAAAGATCATGTTCCATGGACTTTTTGATTTTTCCCCTACTGAAATATATCAAAATTTAATTTTTGATTAGTAATATGTTTTGCAAAGGCCCGGGACAACTTTAAAGGGGATTTTCTCAATTTTTTGATTTATTTGCCCCCTCAGTTTCCCAGATATTCAAATGGGTTTTTATCTGGGCCAAATACGGTCCTACCTGACAAACCATAAAATTCAGTGGAAAAATTTATTTAAGTTTTAGAGGGTTAAACCCCTTTTTCAAAAAATTGACCCCATTTTTTGGCTGACCTTTTTGGGGGGGGCCCCGCGAAAACTATATAAAAAAAAAAAAACCCAGGTTTAGAAAAAAAAAAAACCAAAAAGTTAACCCCCTTAACTATTAGCATGTTTTAAATTCATTAATTTCTTCCCCAAACAGGGAAAAAATCAGATAAAATTTTTTATAGAGTGTACTTTTGCATTTTTTTTTTTAGGTTTAATTACACAAATTTTGGAAGCGATTAAGCCTACAAAATTATCCAGGGGGGCTTTGTGCCAAATGGGTCTCTAAGGGAAAACTTAAGTTCGAAAATTTTAAACCCAATTGTTCTGCAAAATGATCCCTCTTCTGAAATACCCCAATATCACACACCAGTAAAAAACCTCCTGCTAAAAACCCGTGTATTTTGGGGAAAAAACTCCCCCCGGGACATGCACAGCCATTTTTGGAATCAGTTGCAAATGCTTTTTTTAAAAGGGTTTTATTCAAAGAAATGTAAAAAATCATCAAACAAAAAAAAAATAAAAGTGCCTTTTAAAATATTTTTTATTTTGCAAATTTGGTATGGCTTGATTTGTTTTTTTGACACACTTGGAAAACGGCCAATAAGAGAAAAAATTAATTAATTTTTGTTTTAAAGCCCTTTTGTTTTAGCGTTCTTCAAAGAACTAATCAAATAGTGTGGAAAAGTAGTCTCGTTTTTTTGTTACTTTTATTGAGAATTGTGTTGTTGTTTTAGTGTGTTTTTTATTAGCTCTGAAGGTGTGGTATGTTAACAGATTTGGGCCCACCAAAAGGCTGAAAAAAAAGAGTTTGGGGAAAAAAAAGAGGAACAGCAAAAAAAACTAGAAAAAATGAAAAAAGGGGGGGAGGAGCTCCATACATTTTGATTTTTCGACCATTTGAAGCTAAAGCTCACACTTTTAACCAGCAAAAAAAGTTTTTCCCCTTACGGGGAATAGAAAAACAGGGCCCTTTTCATTAGGGAATTTGATATGAGAAAAGATGGGGGATGAGCATCCACCCCATGTCATCACACCAGGTGTGTATATATATTTTATATGTGTTATAATTATATATATAATATATAATTTTTTTTTTTTTTTTTTTTTTTTTTTTAAGGGTTTTTTTATCAGGATGCATATAAAGGGGTTTTGGTAATTTTCTGTCTCTGGCACAACCTCCACTTTTTTCCCTCATTGGACTTCCCAGCCGGGTAATTTGCCCCTTTGAGACAGCCCCTTTCCCGTGTTTAGTTTATTAAACAGAAATATGAATACAGTAATGAGCAATATTTTTAAAAAAAACTACACAAATTTGACGCAATGTGAAACCAAAAAAATTACTTTTTTTTGATTATAAAATGGTGTTTGTTTTTGAGCAATCATAACATTATGCACTATTACTTGTTTGAAAATAAAAAATTGACAGAAAATCTTTTTTTTAGTTTTTCTAGTTTCCCCTTGGTTCAGGAACCTGCTTATGTGTATCCCAAGTAAGTGAATTTTGGGGTAGTGTAGTTAAATTCAGTAATATTAAAGTAAACATTTGGGGTGTTTATGAATGATGCTGTTGAATAATAATTGCTCAATGGTGTTTTAAAAAATTTTATTCAGTTTAATAAATCTGAGATTTTTTGTATTATGGGGAAATTTGCTTTTTTTTTTTTTTTTCCACGGGCTATCTTCGGGAAAAATTAGTGTTTGGGGCATTATATATAATTCTGTGGTCTGTGTTCATGTATGCTATTTGGAAGAGAGAAAGGAAATGCTATTTTCCCTTTTTGTCACACTATAGTTTGGGGGAAAAAATTCTCCTTTTAAATTTTAACTATACTGTTCCCTCAATAAACTCATGTTTTGGCTTATTAATAGTTAGTAGTTTGAAAAATTTAGCTAGGGGGGGGTTTTAAGGGTTTCCAGTATGGTCAGGCAAAATAAGGAATTAATATGTGCTTTATAAGTACAATAAACAATATGCTATTTAATATTTATGCTAATAAGCAACTATTTAAAATACTGAGAACGGGTCCCTAAAGTGTTATCTATTTATTTTTTTATTTTTTAATAAAGATAATCATGAGAAATTTTAAAACATGTTGTGCTAAAACAAAAAATAAATTTTTTTTAATTGAAAAAATACTTGCAGTGGCCCTTTTATGGTTTTTTTTTCTTAAAGTTTTGAGGTTAGGGTTGGCCTTTGAAAAAGAACGAGATTATGTTATTGGAATTATCCATCATAATGCATGTCCTTTATAACCTCACTCTGTAATTATTAAAGATCATAATATGGTTTCATAAAAGTCAGAAATAAGATAACTGTTATACATTTTACAAGTTATAAAATAAAATATCATGAAAGCAAAATGTATGAAAAAAAGTTTCTTAAAAGGTTTAATATAAAGCATACATTTTAGACATTTTTTTTTATCACATGAGCAAGATTTAGGTTTTAACTGAATATACACATTAATGTCATTAGTAATTATTCTTTAATTCTTTTGATAAATCATTCTTTTTTAGTTCCCCTGCAATGTTTCGAACTTTCTGTCTGCACACCTGTAATTTTTGTTGGCCAAAAGAAGTGCTACTGAACTGTGATCATATCACGTACAAGTATTTATAAACTCTGAAATGTATCCTAACCAAATTCATGGCTTGATGCTTCAAATATTTTTTACCATATTTATTCAACAATTGATTTTAAACTTAATGTTTGATACAATTATTAAATCCCATTACTTTTATTTTTTTTTACCTTTAAATTTAATTTTTTTAAAAAAACTTAAAAAGGGAAAAAAAACACCAGCAGGGACAAAAAATTTAAATTTATATCGCTTTAAATTTTTTTTTTTTTATTTCCCTTTTTCTTTTTTTTTTTTTTTTTTTTTTTTTGTTGGGTGTTTGGGGGGTTGGAAAAAATCTCTCTTCCAGTGTTGTGGTTTTTTTTGTGTGTGTTTGTTTTGTTGTGTGTGGGTGGTGTTGTGTGTGTGTGGTTTTTTAAAGCGCCCTCTTATGAAATCATGTTGGAGCAGTTGCTTTTGTTTTGTTGAACTCTGCTACACGCACCCAAAACTGATCCTAAAGCACGTGAGTGATTGTTATTAATATCATACAGCGTTATCTATCTAACACACTGTAAAAAACTTGTCTTTAGGAAATATCCCAAAATTACAGTGAAAATTCTAAATTGCTTGTTTTTTTTGTTTTTAAAATGTCTTATTTTCTGTTTTCATATGTATATTTTAATTTAAATTCTTAGGAAATGGGAGAAATGTCGTGAAGGTCTGAGGTCATTGTTTTGTCTCTAAAAAATGTGTTTTTGTCTTATATTGGCTGTTTCTACAAATTGGCTTTTGTAATTATCTTTTAAAATATTTTAAAAGACTCAGCGGGTTAAATAATCTACTGTCAAATGTATGAGAACTTAACACTAAAATAATGAGCCAGCTCATGTTTTTTGGGGAATTTCTTTTTTTGGTTAAAAAAAGGTCCGGGTGCCCCTAAAAAAAAAAAAAGGCCAAAAATCCAAACAAAACCAAAGGTTTTTCAAAAAGGGGGCTAAAACACAACAATCTGCTTTTAATAACAAAGGCATTTATTTACTTTAATTTTCCACATTTTTTTTTTTTCAAAATTAATTTAAATTTTATGGTAATAAAAAAAAAACATAATTAGTAAAAAAATTTTTAAAAGGGCCCCCTAAAAAATTTTTATTATTAGGATACTTATGAAACAAGTGGGCCATTTTAGGTGCATGTCTAATATCTAAATTGTGAAGCAAACCCTCAGAGCTAATCACTCTGCTCAAAGGAACATTGTCCCAATCTATAGCATGTTTAAGTAACACGGAAGAAGTGTAAGTAACTGATTGATTGAGCTTAGTGATGAACATCTGCTGTACCAGGTTAAATATTAAACACTACTGGGCTCAGATTTTAGCCAATGAAACTTATCAACAGTCCTCAAACAGTGTAACTCTGATTTGGTGGTTACTTTAACACCTGTAGATGGGACAATATGGACTCTGACAAGAGCTGATTTAACTCTGGTTTTTCATGTAATACAAACCTGTTTACTCACACAGTGGTTTTAGGTTTGTCCTTAAAAGAACAAACTAAAACTGCTGATAATATGTAATATTATAGGTGACTGTAAATGTAAACATTCATTGTGAATAATTTTCTCTTTCTTTGATGCATCCTGTCCTATGAGTGAAAAATTATTAGCCTGGTCTTTCTTAGGTTTCTTTCTTTCTTTCTTTCTTTCTTTCTTTCTTTCTTTCTTTCTTTCTTTCTTTTAATCCAACAAAGTCTATAATTAGTTTTTAATTATGTTTTCTGTCACAGATTTATATTTAAAAACAAGGGAACTCACTTCAATGATGCAGATTTCATCTCAGGATAATGTAATTATTATCATGTTAACAATGTTGTTTAGGCTTGATCTGCAGTATAAGGTTTTTAAAAAGATCCTAATGTGTTCAGTTGTACAGATGTCGGTTTCTTCTTTCTTTCAAAACACAGAACTCACCAGAGATTTATACAGTACATGGAGAATCTGTCTGCACTCTGATTCTGATGTTTCACAGAGACAGAAATGAGAAACAGACTCATCCACATTTGTTTACTCTAAACCATGAGGACCCCAGCAGATCAACAAGCTGAGAGCTAATCATGTAGTCGGATTGGCTTTCAACAAGTTGCAATTACTCTTTTGGGATTTTCAGTATGAAGGTGTGTGAAAATGGCAGTCTGTTTGTCCTTTATAATATTCATATTTTTTTTAAGTCAGTATGAAGGATCCTGAACATATGGTTTTGTGAAAATGTTGGCAGTGACCAGGCATACGTGGCCACTACAATTATTTAATATTTCAACTAGTAGTGTAAAGTAACACAACTGAACCATATTTAAATATACGAAAACATATTTTATGCAATGCTTCTAAAAATGAAATGGAAATTAAGTGTTGTCTGTGTCTGAATTGCTAGTTTATGTTTATGTAACTGTAATAATAATAAATAAAAAGTGCTTTCTATTGAAGTCTCAAGTTCATCATTTCTGTGCAAAAAAATAAATCTTTCGGCTTGAGATGTGGCCAGGGTCAGTAGTTTTTACTGGTCCAGTATAGACAACAATCCAGTTTCTTAACTAGGTTACAATGTTGCTATATTTTTGGTAAATTTCCTGTAGAATGAAATACTATGGTAATAATACAAGTCCAGATGTATTACCCCAATCATATATCCTTAGCACTGAGCCCACCTCAAGAAACACTTCAGTCACTCCTGCTAGTGTCTGGACCCGAGCCTGCGGTGTGGGAAACTGCTTAAAAAAAAAAAAAAAAAAAATTAGCTGGTATGTGTGGATTGTAATTCCGAGCCTTGAAACAGTTCTGGATAATTCCTTGACAGGTGTTTTTCCTCTGATAATTTCACTTTCACTCTTCCTTTCAGACGCATTTGATAGTATCAGGATCAGACTGTCCTATCATCTGTCGGGTGAGGATGTCACTCTGTAGACAAACCGCTCTAGACGCTCAGATGCAAGCTGAATTCAGCTTCAATTCAATTCATTTTACTTTGTATAGCGCTTTTTCAACAATACACATTGTGTTTCAAAGCAGCTTTACAGAAAATGCTTGTGTCTTACAAAGCAGAAGTGAATGTGGTCCAAGTACTGTTCATTCACAAATGAAACAGTCCAAGATAATATAATCATTACAGTTAGATAACATGAAATTAATTTCAGACAGAAGCTCATTAATGCGATTATTACAAGTGTGATCATAATGATTACAATATAGAGAATTTTTGGCAAGCATGTCGATTCAAGTTGGCGTCATCTGGGGTCCTCGCAGGGTTTTAGCATCACTCTCTTCACAGGTGTTGGTCACCTGAAGTCTTTTCTATGAGTCTGGATCCACGTCTGGAGATGGTGTTATCTCTAGATACCTTGAGATGGGCATCCCAGGGTGGAACAAAAGCAGATAGAAATTAATTAGCGGAGCTGCTGTGTCATAATGTTTCAAGCAAAAAAAAAAAAAAAAAAAAAAAAAAATGTATATAAAAATTAAAAGATATATATATACAGTACAGGTCAAATTGTGGAAAACATTACTATTTTTAATGTTTTTTGAAAGAAGTCTCTTCTGCTCATCAAGCCTGCATTTATTTTATCAAAAATACAGAAAAAAACAGTAATATACGGGGGAACAAGGGTGAGATTGAGATTCATTATGCGAATGCCTTGACTGAAGAGATCTAAACAGAGAGAGTGTGTTTGAGCCCCGTACATTATCAGGAAGACTATTCCAAAGTTTGGGAGTCAGATGAGAAAATGATATCCCTCTCTTTTAGTGCCCTTAGATATCCCTAGGTACTACTAAAAGTAGACTATAGAGTTTTGTGACATTGAAGAGTGTGATGGATTATAGGGCATAAGAAGATCAAGTTAAATATAAAGTGATTTACAGCCTAAATAGATGTATTTAGATATACAGCATACGCAGTGATTGCTGTAAGGGTCTTTTTCATCGCTAAAGCTTCAACAAGTTCATGCTACGATGAGCAATATCTAGCCTAGTTTTAGTATGAGATAAGGGTATTTTTCTCAGATGAACGCTGCCAACCTGTAGGTTGTGTGTGAACATTACTCATGCAGCTGCTTTGAAGCATGAGGGCTTCACCAGACACCCCTCGCTGCAGACTGTAGCGCGGTGACGTCACGCGTACGTCTATGTCTATAGCACGCATGCGCATTAACGTGGTGACAGCGCATGCGTGTGTAATTTTGCATTGCGTGATGACGTCAGTTGGTTTCGCGTCTTGTGTGCATTAAAACGCATGCGGTCCCCATCTGGTCTAAATATAACTTATAAAAATTCATGTCCTCTGCTCTCGCCCATAGGCCTACTCATTGGATCCTGCTGATACGTGAAATAGGCCGGATCTGTTTCTCTATTCCCTGTACTAAAATAATAATCGTTGTATACGGGCTTTGTTCCAAAGGGATATTGGGTGAAGGGGAAGTCGTGGCCTAATGGTTAGAGAGTCGGAACTTGCAATCCAAGGGTTGTGAGTTCGAGTCTCGGGCCGGCAGTATTTTAGGTGGGTGAGTGATGTACAGTACTCTTTCCACCCTCAATACTACGACTGAGGTGCCCTTGAGCAAGGCAACCGAACCCCCAACTGCTCCCTGGGCGCCGCAGCATAAATGGCTGCCCACTGCTCTGGGTGTGTTGTTCATGGTGTGTGTGTGCACTTTGGATAGGTTAAAATGCAGAGCACGAATTTTCGCCGAGTATGGGTTTACCATACTTGGCTGTATGTCACGTCACTTTTACTTTCACTTTCATATTGTCTCCAAACCTGCTATTATATCATTCTGGAATGGATGTGCTGATAATTTGTTATGGTCTAAAATATGGAAACTCCCACATAAATCATTAATTACAAATAAAATCAAAAAAATCTCACTTAAAACTTATTTATAAATATTACCCATGTAATTATTTTCTTGTGAACAGATTTAATTATGTCTATGTATTATTTTTATGTCTGTTTATGTGCTTTACTTTTTGTACCCCCTGACTGCAGTTGTAATTTCTAAAAGTCAAAAAAAAAATTAAAAAAAAAAAAATGAAAACGCATGCGCATACTTAAAAGAATACACTAATAAAATGTTAAAGTATTAAAGAACATTAAGGTGTAAAACATTAAGGAGTAAAATCTAATACAGCAAACAGCACATATCCATTATTTTAACCATGTTTCATCTGAGGTAAAATTATACGGAATTACAGAGTTTATTCTGTAATATCTCTGTAGTATTTTATTTACAATATATTAACATTCTGTTGCACTTTACTTCACTATGTATATTGTAATATTACACTTTAATGGCACCTCATATATGTCTTATTGAGCTATTCAAGAGTAAAACAGATGAAAATCAGTCGTCAGCTCTAGTGGTGCAGAAGGTAAAACATGTGTTGATTACAATTTGATGCAATCGACCCGGGTTCGAGTGTTCCTTTTGACTTGTTTTTTTCCCCTCCTTTTTCAAATTTCAAATCACATCAGAAAAGCATGTATTTTCAATAAAAATGAAGGAAATAATCAAAAAGTTGTGAGGGAGGGCTTTATTGTCCCCCATTTAATAATTTTGAATTAAAATTATAATTTACACTTAATAAGTTATTATTGCATATCGGTTTTATAATGTACTACAATACTGAGGTGCAGATACTTGCCGCGATTTGCAATAAGTATAAGTTGCAACCTGGAACTCAGGTTGTATTGTGCAGAAAAATGCACTCAAGTTCTCGACACCTAATTTACATAAAAGAACAAACATAACAATATTAAAGCAATATTAAATCCTTTTGAAGAAAGGCAGAAGAGCCATACAAGGAAAGATTTTAAATGTATTTTTAAATATATTATAGAATGGTATTAGAAAAAGTTGTTAGTTGCTTTTTTTCTGTAAAGTGATTAAATTTATAACCAGCATTAACATAAACTAAATTAATAAAGTGCGTCAAGTCAAAATTTAGGTTGGCTTGGTTCGAGAAAGTATAGCCTGAAAGTTTGAAGTTTTTTCAATGTGAAAATTTTACAGTTGAGGGCACATTTTTTTTTTTTTTAGGTTAGATTCAACTTTATTGTCACTGCACATGTAAGGTACAAGGCAACAAATGCAGTTAGCATCTAACCAGAAGTGCAATAATCAGTAAGTACAGAATATACAAGGTCTACAATATGTTACAGATGTACAATAAATAAACAAATAAGGCCAGTATTATGGACATAAATTTTACAGATTTTAAATACTATCAGCATGATATATAGATAGGTGTACTATGAACATACTATACAGATGGATTATGTATAAGTGGTTATGTACACTATAAGCAGAAACTATCAACATATGAACATCATTAACACTATTGCAATGGACAGTAAAGTGCATATAAAAATATTCCAGTGTGCAAAAGTGGATCATTCAGTATTCTGGATGAACAAACAGTAGTGCAAGTAATAACAAGTTACTGTTTTGCTTGTTTTGTAAATAAATAAATAAATCAGATGTAGTTTTGAGGAGGGGTGAGGAGTGTGTGTGGTGTGGGGGGTGTCAGAGGGTAGAGTTCAGTAAGGAAACAGCTGTAGGGAAAAAGCTGTTCCTGAATCTGCTGGTCCTTGTCCGGAGGCTCCTGAAGCGCCTCCCGGAGGGCAGGAGGTTAAACAGTCTAAGGTCAGGGTGAGGGGAGTCCTTAAGAATGCTGCGAGCTCGACGTAGACAGTGTTTCCTCTGGATGTCCTCAATAGCAGGAAGTGGTGTCCCTGTGATGTGTTGGGCAGTTTTCACCACCCTCTGCAGTTCTTTGCGGTCAGCCACTGAGCAGTCCCCATACCAGACTGTAATACAACTGGTCAGGATGCTCTCGATCGCACACCAGTAAAAGTTCACCAGGATGGCTAAAGACAGCTGGTTCTTCTTCAGTGTCCTGAGGGAAGAAGAGGCGCTGGTGAGCCTGTGAGCCTCTGATATAGTCTATCAGAGAAAAACAAAAACAGATAGTTGAGAGGAGACAGACAAAGAGATGAAGAGAGACAGACACTCAAAATACTATTTACAGTACTCACTACATGGTAAGGAGTTAAAGAACTATCTAGCCACATGAAGTGAATTTCTTCTCACTGACAGTGTCCCTAAAAAGTCATATGAAGTCAAATGAAGGTAAATTTAAGAGGTAACACTTTACAATAAGGTGTCATGGGTAAACACTAGTTAATGTATAATTAACATGAACTAACAATGAACAATACATTTGTTACAGTATCTTTTAATCTTTTATAATGTTAGTTAATGAAAAAGATTACAAATATGCTAAAAAAATTGTTTTTGTTTGTTTTGTTTTTTTTTAAATGCATGCAACCATCAATGACATTACTTACATTAATAAAGTCTTTCTGCTCTATTTTAAGACATCTTTAAAGGCTCGTTTTAGGCGAAATAATATTTTTAAAGACCCTTTAAAGAGCAGCAGAATCCCTGTCACTTCAAATACTATATCATAAAAACGTCATAAATGTTTGAAATCGCACACATTTGCAATGACACTCTCTATGATTATGACAAAGCATCCTTACAATTAAAAGCCATTAACACAAATTCACATTTTTAAGAAAACAAAAGTAATTAAATGTTTTTTGACTATAACTGCCACCGAATCTCAAATCCACCATACCTTACGAACATCTGGAAGTGAATGATGACCTGGATATGCGCATTAATGCCAGTCAGTACGGCGCACACGTGTATTTACGGTAAATGCATAAACGTGACGTCACCACGTTACTGCGCATGCTTTTTATAGACATACCCTTAAGTCACTTTGTGTCCAGGCCACCAAAAACACATACTTTACACACACACGTGACGTCACCGCGCTACAATCTGCAGCAAGGAGTACTTGACCAGAGATGGTTAACACCCCCCACATTACCCCATCAAAGTGTTGTAGCTGTGGAGGAGATCACAATGTGGCTTATGGTGGATGTGAAATAATGCGAAAAGAGACAAAGATACAAAAGATAAGAGTGGAAAGAAGGATATCTTATGAAGATGCAGTTAAAGTGGTTATAAATAGTGAAAACAACACAAGTTAGACAGAAAATAGTGGGAATAATGAAACCTATACAATGGTCAGAAGAAGGGTTGTATGTGAAAAAAGGAGATCTGGTAAAAAATTCATAGCAGGAGTGATAAATAGTACAGCAGAAGTGAAGTCTAAAATGATAAAATTCAACTGGTGGTAAAAGCTGCAATTAATCATCTAGGATTAGTAGGACTGACATGGGAGGAAGTAAGGGAGAACCTTGCTATTCAGTGAAGTCAAGAAGTATCATGGGTTGGTTAATACTAATGGTTATCCTTTTACAATGGAATGCCAGAAGTTTAATGGCAAATGGCCAGGAGTTTAAGCATTTCATAAATGAGTTAGAAGTAAAACCAAATGTAATCTGTATTCAAGGTTACATGGTTGAAACCACATCTAGAATTTGTTATTCATGGGTATATTGGATTAAGAAATGATAGGATTACAAGAGGGGTGGGGAGGATGTGCTACGTTCATAAAGATTGGAACTCCATATAAGTTAAAGGATAAGGGAGCAGATCAAGAGTATTTGGTGGTGGAGGTGTGGGACAGAGTGGGAGGGTTAAGAATAATTAATTATTATAACCCATGTGGGACGGGTTAACATTAGATAATTTATTAAAAAATACAAGGGCAAGATAGGCAAAGAGTAATTTGGTGTGCAGATTTCAATGCTCATAGCTCATTGTGGGGCGGTGAACAGACAGATGAAAATGGAAAAATAATTGAAGAGTTGATTGACGAAAAGGATCTGGTTTGTCTGAATGATGGGAGAGGAACTAGGATTAACCTAATAACGGGAAAAGAATCAGTACTGGATTTGACATTAGTGTCTAATACTTTATATCCGGAGAAAGTTATTGGGAAGTTAGGTCAGCAACAACGGTGGGGAGTGATCATTATCCAGTTTTGTGCACAGTGGGTGGAAGTATGGGAAGCTGGGGTAGAGAAAAGGATTCCTAAGTATATTTTTGGGAAAACTAACTGGGAAGAATTTCAGAGTTTTGTGATGAATTAGTTACTAGGATAGATATGTCTGGAAACATAGGAAGAAGTGAATAAGCAATTTACCTCAGCAATTAACAGGGCAGCAGAGAAAAGTCATCCCAAAAACGAAAGGTAAAGGTACTCGAAGATTGGTGCCTTGGTGGAATGAGGAATGTCGACAGGCGGTGAGGTTAAGAAATAAAGCATTTAGACTGGTTAAAAGAACACACATTATCAATATTTAATTGAATATAAGAAAGCTCAAGCAGTGGTTAGAAGAACTATAAGACAGGCTAAGAGGTCAAGTTGGAGAAAATTTTGTGATGAGATTGGTAGGTCTACACCTGTGGGTGAAGTATGGGGTATGATAAAGAGGAGTGTGGGAGTTAGGAGGCAATGGGATTATCCCATGCTATCATTTGAGGAGAAAATAGCAAAATCCGATAAGGAAAAGGTGGAGGCCATGGTCAAATCATTCACAAAGATTCATAGTTCGGAAAACCTATCAGAAGAGGAGAGAAGAAGAAGGGCAATAACTATGAATCAGAATTTTCAAAGGTTAGACAAAAAAGAGGAGTCAGGAAAGGGTATTGATGAGCCATTCACAATGGCAGAGATGGTAAGAGCAATTAATAGAGATAAGCAAACATCTCCAGGGAAATCGAATATGTTATGTGATGTTAAAACATCTAGGAGAAAGATCACTGTTAAAGTTGCTTGAGATATATAATAAAGTTTGGAAGGAGGGAAAATTACCAAGTGAATGGAAAGAAGCAGTAGTGATTCCTATCAGGAAGCCTGGCCAAAGATCCTACTAATCCCATAAATTATAGACCAATAGCTCTTACATCAAACTTATGTAAAATAATGGAAAGAATGATAACGGAAAGATTGTTGTACGAACTGGAATCTAGAGGGGTTTGTCAGAGCTGTCAGAGTGGGTTTAGGAAGGAAAGAAGTACACTGGACTCTGTTTTAAGATTAGAGACTGAGATAAGGAAAGCTCAAGCAAATAAAGAGAGCGTAGTTGGTGTATTTTTTGATATAGAGAAGGCCTATGATGGAAGGTGATGTTGAAGGAGGGTTTGCTAATCAAGCTAAGTAAGTTGGGGGTAGAAGGGAGGGTGTTTAAACTGGATCAGAGATTTTTTGTTTTTGAAAGGAAAATTCTTGGTACGCCTCAAGGTAGTGTTACAAGCCCATTATACGATTGAAAATGGTACGCCTCAAGGTAGTGTTATAAGCCCATTGTTGTTTATTCATAATGATTAATGATGTTATTTGTACAGGAAACAAGAAGAAATTGGTAGATCTCTATTTGCTGATGATGGGGCAGTGTGGAAAAGAGGAAGGAATGTAGAGTATGTTATTAGGAAGGTGCAGGGTGAGATTGATAAGGTTGCAGAGTGGGGCTTTGATTGGGGATTTAGATTTTCAATAGATAAGACAAAAACAGTCTTTTTCACCAGGAAAATAATCCAAGAAGACAAGAAGTTAAGGTTATATGGTAGAGAGATAGAACGGTTAAGCTCATTTAAATTTTGGGGGGTGACATTAGACTCAAGATTAACATTCACAGAGCACATTAGGAAAGTGGAGGGAAAGTGCAAGAAGGTAGTAAACGTGATGAGATGTTTAACAGGAAAAGAATGGGGAGCTAGTTGCTCTTCTCTTAAAAGTATATATGTGGCGCTAATAAGATCAGTATTGGATTATAGTAGTATAGTGGTGGGAGCAGCAGCCAAATCCCTGATGAAGAGATTGGAGGTGGTACAGACCCAAGCACTGAGAGTATGTTAGTAGAGAAAATTTAGATATAATTAATGTGAGATTAAGTCCTACAGTAGTTTTCCCAGCATTAGCTCCATGGAAGATGATATGGCCAGAGGTAGACTGGTTTGTTATAGAGGAAAAAAGGAAAGCAAGGGAGGAAATTAATGGTAACTTTATTCAGATTTATACAGATGGTGCAAAGAATCCAGAGACAGAAGTTACAGGATTTGGAGTAGCAATACCAGTGTCAACAAATTGGAATTAGTAGAAGAACATCGGATAAGTTAGGGGTTTACACTGTAGAAATGTTGGCAGTATTGGAAGCATTGCGGTGGCTGGGAAAGATGGGACATTAGGGCTGGGCGATGTATCGCATGCAATTGTCACGCGCATTTCGTCAGTAAAGCCGGTTCCCTGATTACCGCTAAATCGCCATCACCTGCTTTCAAATGGCGCGGCATTTAATAGACAGAGCCGTAGATCACTGAAAAGCTACGCAATATCGCGTTCATTATCGAAGATGAATCGCCTTCTATAATGAACGCGATATTGCGTAGCTTTTCAGTGATCTACGACTCTGTCTATTAAATGCCGCTCCATTTGAAAGCAGGTGATGGCAATAACTAGAACAAAGAGGCAAAATGAGTATTGACTTGAGGGAGATAAGAGTACAGGAGCTCACTTTAAAAAGTTTACTGGGTGGTAATGGTAGGGCGCAGTTTAGAGTACTGATGACTTTTTTGAAGGAGACAGGGCTATATAGTAGGATTTGAGATAGTTATAGGGAAAGGAGGGAGGATATTTGATTGGATAAAGTAGGGTAAAGTAGAATTAGTATATAAAATAGGGTAAAGAAGAATTTGTAGGAATTGTTTAAAGTAATGAAGTTATATTGGTGGTAATGTAGGAATTAAAATGTGTTTTTTTTTTTTTTTTTTTTTTAATATAATTGTGTAGGAGATTGAGAAGTAGAGAGTAGACCTATTATCAGGTCCACATTCCGGAACAGAGGGGGCGGTAATGCTCCATTAAGCTGGATGCCAACCGCCTGTAAAAAAGAAAGAAGAAGAAGATGAAGACGAAGAAGACCCCCAAAGCACATGGACGGCAAGTGTCAAGCCTGTGGAGTACAGGAGTCTGTCAAGCATGTCATCATGTTCTGTCCGAGATATGCTGAAGAAAGGAGACTGTTATTCATTGGTCTAAAAACGTTCTGGGAGTTGATTTACTCTCTGTTAAAACTCTGATGGGTGATGGTCCTAGTCAAATAGAAAGAGCATTGGAATTACTTCACTTCCTAAAGGCCACTGGCTTATATTGGAAAATATAGGCTAGGGGGAGCTTTAATGTAGATTATCTTTATCACCAGTGGGAGGCAGCAATGCACTAGAAGTGCCTAGTCTAACAAAAAAGAATAGAAGAAGAAGAAGAAGAAGAAGAAGAAGAAGAAGAAGAAGAGAACCCCCACATAGGCTCTATCATAGACATAATATACGTAGACACCTCATAGACTGACGCTACCTATTGGAGCTGGCGTACCAGCGCGGCGCCATCTTGGATGGGTCTCCCAATGCGCCGCCCCCTCCGCATTTACTTCTACTGAGGAAGGTGTATTCCCAACTACAATAATCATAAATCCCCGAATTTTTACCGGATTTTCAGACGGTTTTGTTTGTTTGTTTACAAACGGCCAGAGAGATTTAGTTATGATACAGGATGCTGTCACACATTGAAAAATACTGCTTTTCATGCTAAAATACTTTGTATTATGCTCTTTAAACAAAGACATATGGTAGGCTATGGCATATTGATAAATGTATAAAATTAATCAGTTTTATATTTTAATAAAGAAACAAGTTTGATTTTTGACATTTGAATTTATTTCTCTTTCTCACACACACACACACACACACACACACACACACACACACACACACACACACACACACACACACAAGCAACAAGCTCCCATATATACTGTACCAGCTCTGAACACTTTTTTTTAAAAAAAAGGCCTGGAAAAGTAACTGCTATAATTCCAGGTCATTCCAGCATCTTACACTAACCCTGTCAGGCTTGCAACTGGGGCTGGAGAGCTAAAATCCTTGAAAAAAGAACTGTTTTGCACAGCTTCTTGCGTATGCTGGCACTCTGTAACTCCAGGGTACTTAATTTTGCAATGTGGTGCAGCCTTACTTTGTGAAATACAGACACCACAAATGACACAAGCATGAAATGATGGTTCTCAATTCCGAACTGGGTTTCTGCACAATGTGCTCCCCAAGTAAGAACACATCCTCTGAACCAAGGATGGTTCACTTTCAGGGAAATGCTGAGAAAGGTCCACTGGTAGGCTCTCTTCAGCTTTCCTTGAAGTTTTTGTGTTCCTTGTCACTACTGGCTAAAATATAAGAAACATAATATTTAAAAACAACTTCATTAAAAACACTTGAAAAGGTTTTAGTATCCCACACTGTATTTTAATACACAATACATCACTGATTCCTAAACATGCAGAAAGAACTAACGGTAAAAAAATGTTTAGCAAAGTGTGATATTAACTTTTGTTTTACATATGAATCATAGACATCTCTGTTAGCATGTAGAGTAAAAATACACCTACTCTTTGGAGATGACATGGGAAGTTGAAGACAGATGGAGTCGCGCCATCTCTAAGCCTGACAATCTGACCCATCCTGTCAAAATCATCAGGCTTGAAGTGCTCACTACAGAGCTTTGACGATTCAGTCACAACAAAACCCTCCCGTCTTATATAGCACCTTCCCATTGACTCCTCAAGCCTGTATCACTCGGAAACCTTCAAAATGTGAAGAAGAAAAAACAACAAGAGACAATGAGAGAGAGTACGTTACCAGTTCCTGCTGAACGTTACACGTAAGTAACGTTAGTTACGATGACATAATATTATAAATGGTAAAATAACCTAAATTATTGTTCAATATTACTTGTGAAAGGTAATCCCATGCGATCTGGTTTCAATACTGCGCCGGTTATTGCAACCGTAAGCTGCACAAAATACGGGCATAGTTGCTCGCTCTCCGTTTACTCCGATTGACTCTGGTGCTAGCGTAGAGTGAGGAGACCTAACCAATATGGCGGCGACACTGGGTTACGCTCCAGCACGTCATGAGGCGTCTACGTATATTATGTCTATGGGCTCTATGCAGCGGGGATTGTGACGTATTTCCGACTACACTCTCTACTGGGCTAACAGTTTCTGGTTCCGTATGCGATAACCTTGTGTATGGCGCGAAACTTAACAGCGATAAAAATTTCTGGTTGTTCTTATATCTAGTTTTTGGCAGCTTAACCATGGAGAAAAAGGTTTTCCGATACCAAAAGCTAATGCGACCTAGATCGGAACATTGTTGTGTGCCGTTGTGCCTTGTGTCGGCAAGATACAACTCGACTGTGAGTTTCCATTCATTTCCAGTGGAAGAGGATCTCAGAAAAAAGTGGATCGTTCAGATCAGGAGAGATGACTTCCAAGTCAACAAAAACACAAAGGTGTGTAGCGTTCATTTCAGACCTGATGACTTTATGGAAGAGCCTCGTCTGAAACATCTGAAAAAAGGTGTTTTCCCTACACTGTTTGAGTGGAACCATTACCAGGAGCAGCCGCCAAGGTTGAGTGTTTGGGAACGTCGAGAGAGACCGCTGACCCCTGATCCTGACTCGAACATAGACCAAGAAGATATGGACTTTGATGTGGAGAGGACTGGACATGATTATTGTTCAGTTCCCGAAGCTGCAGCTGTGGACATGGTTCTACATGAAAACGAGGAGTTAAAAAGGGAGATAGAAGATTTACGGAAGCAGTTGGAGCAAACAAAGATCATACACCGCTTTGGTCTCAAGAGATTTGCTGGGTCCGATGAGGACATACGCTTTTATACAAGGTAAGATTATATTTGCCTGTGGTAAGCATTTGTAATAGCGTTGCCATTGTCCTGAAAAACACTAGTCCACGTTTCTGATAAATATGATTGGAGTTGTATACGCTAGCTACACGTAGCCTAGGCAGCCTAAAAGTAGGCTACACTGACCAAAATAATAACAACAACGTAGACTAACATAATTATAAGTATGAACAGCAGCTGTTGTCTTCAACAGCAACCAGAGTTAAATTATACATACCAAATTCCATAATTGTCATGACTCAGTATTGCAAGATTGTTGTATCAGTTTACTTGTAGTTCAGCATTCCTATTTCCTAAACTTTAAACTTACTACAAAGCTATTTATAATTATTTTATACCATGTGAGAACCAATGCATATATCTTTCTTGACAGATTTGCAACATACAACCACCTGATGGCCTTCTGGGAACTGATTGAACCGGCAACTCACAGGATGATTCGTGTCACCAACTCCAAAGTCTTCAAGGAGCCTGGAAACACTCGGGCACTTCCTGCAATAGACGAGTTCTTCCTGTTCTTGATGCATCTTGCTTTGGGCCTCAAGCAAAAGGACCTTGGTCATCGGTTTCAAGTACATTAGACCACTGTAAGCTGCATCGTAACAACCTGGGCCAACTTCCTGTTCTTTGTCCTGGGGTCAGTTTGCATTTGGATGCCAAAAGAGAAAGTATGAGCCCATCTGCCAGAAGAATTCCATCAATTTCGAGACACACAGGTTATCCTGGATTGTACAGAGATCCGCTGCCAAACACCTTCCTCTTTGCTACTACAAAGTGAGGTCTTTTCAAATTACAAGTCTTACTGCACCTTCAAAGCTTTAGTAGGAATGGCACCTCATGGTGCAATAACATTTGTTTCTGCACTGTATGCAGGGTCTATTAGTGACCGGGAGCTGTTCAAACAGTCAGGAATCACTAACCTTCTTACCCCTGACATGGCCATCATGGTGGATAAGGGCTTCTTAATTGATAGCCTACTGCCATGTAAAATCCACCGGCCTGTTTTCCTGACCAATGGAAAACAAATGTCAGCTGATGAAGTGGCACATACTCAGTCTGTGGCTGGGCTCAGGGTACATGTTGAACGTCTTATCCGTCGCGTTAAAGAGCATAAGTTGTTTGACACAGTCATCCCCTTGTCCATTTCTGGTAGCATAAACCAACTGTTCACAGTGGCATGTTTGCTTGTGAACTACCAATGTGGACCACTTGTCAAGGCATGGAGCCATTGAGCCTAAAAACTCTCATCCTGATGATGATGTGCTAAAGTTTTGTATAAATATTGTACATATACTTTTGTAAATACTATGAATTTCACACTCTGTTCTGTATTCATACCTCTGATCAACAGACAAAACAAAGTGTTTCCTTATACATATTTGATTATAATTTCATAATACATAACACAAAAAACAAATATATACAATAAATATAATGCTGTATAAAGATATGTATATATACATGTGTACTGTAATATAATAGATAGGTTATATATATATATTATATATATATCTTATATATATATATATATATAATAATATAATGCTGTATAAAGATATGTATATATACATGTGTAATATAATAGATAGGTATATATTGTATAAATATAGTGTATGTATATATATATATATATATGTGTGTGTGTGTGTGTGTGTGTGTGTATATATATATATATATATATATATATATATATATAATGCTGTATAAAGAGTGTATATATACTGTAATATAATACTTGCAATAGATAGGTATATATATTATATTGTGTATGTATAAATATAGTGTATGTGTATGTAAATATTGTTTAGTGTAAATAACTATGAATAATACAATAAATATAATGCTGTATAATAATTTCAGTGTAATTGAATGGACCACCAGTGGTATGTGGCCACACTCACACTTAACACAGTCATTAAATGAAGCAAAATCTGAAATGACTTAAAACACACAAACACTTCAGTAGGTAGTGGTAAAAAGCAAAAAAAAAAAAAAAGATCTCCTCAGGTCTCTAATGGTAAGCATTACATCTACATTTTTGTGTATGCGCTCAACAAGCATGTCCTCCTGCGCACATACCACCACGAAATCGCACCACTTCAAACCTGTTAGGAGGATCTGACCTTGTACTTGCCAATAGTACTGTGCTGCTGCCTCCTAAGCTGCAAAGAGCCACCAGACATTTTCAGGTAGGGACAGTCAACGTAACACTTTATGTTGGGGCATTTAATTTCCAGCAGGCCGAATGGTGGATTTTCAGAAGGATCAAACACTACTCCATCGAGGGAGCATCCCAGCCATGGAGCATCAGGGTGTATAATGAACCCGCAGGGTGAATAGTTGACATTTTTTAAACTGCAGTACTCTGTCACGGCAACTGGCTCCATATCGATTCCTCTCCTCATGTCCTTCGTCATGACAGTCCCCCCTCAGAATTCTGTGTGCCAGATTTTCAGCTGATGTATGACAGCGAACATGGCATGCCTCGTGAAAGCGTGTAGACGTAACTCGCATCTTTCTCAGTCGATGCCATTCCTGGCATGAGCTCTGCTCCCGTGTTGCAGCTTCAATCCTGTGGGCCATGTGGAATGACACCTGTAGCGATTTTCATATATACATGTTCCTCCTCTGATAACACATAGGCACATGTGGTTGGCTCAAGCCTATAGCCTTGGATGGGAAGGGAAGGTTGGGCAGGGGCGTCTGGGATGTTGATGATTTCTCGCATTTCTGGTGGTTTTTGCTGAAATGACAGCACACTCCCGGCCTGGACAGCCCCAAAACCTGACTGAACTAATGGGACTTCCGCTGACATGCCCATGGTGGTCACCAGAGGTGCAAGCAAAGGGGGAAAGTCCCTATATACTTCTGCCACTCTCAATGTGGCAAGATCTGCCATTTCCCCGTCAGTGCTTTGTAGAGAGAACTTCTGAAAATGTTGAAGTGAAAAGATGTAAAAAAAACAAACAAACAAAAAAAAAACTGCAGCATATTAACTGCATACATATTAACCACATCAACACATATCTTAAACTAAAGGTAAAATAGCCTCACCTCACACAAACAGCGGTAGAATTTTGGGGTTTGCAGACCTCCATGTCTCCCACCGGACCGGACCTGGCCTAACACCCTGACAGCAATGACACATTTTTGACATGGCATCACAATATGTGCATAGGTACAATTCACATGACAGACAGATGGACTTACCAAGGTCCTTGGCTTATGCCAGGTCTGCTCAGTTTTTCTGTGCAACTGTGCACTGGGGGGTACAGCAGGGATGCCTAATTGTGAAAAGTGTGCTGTTTGATATAGTAGTGCAACACCAATGGTTGCATAAGGCACACCCCGCCACACAGGAGCAGTGGGTGCTCACCAAAATGACAGGTTTCGAGTCTTTTAACACCATCTAGGGAAGAAACAGAAGCTTAGATGAGAAATACCTTAAGCTTAATGCTTTAGAAAAGCAATGTAAATTGTGCTAATCGTAATTTATAATCGCAATTAAAATTTCAAGGGAATAATCGACAATTATGATTTTTGTCATAATCGTCCAGCCCTACCATGTACATTTAGATAATGTTACTTATCAGCTGGGTCACTTATCAGCAGGCCTAACCATTACCCTAACATTGACCCTAGTCACCCTACTTTCAAATCGTGTGGCTTTTCATTTTTCCTCATGGATCTATGACACACTGCCCTCACGCTGACCTCTCCTGTCACCTTGTTTTTCATTGACACTGTTACGGAAAAAGATTAAACATACATTTCGAAACTGGATTACACTCGTCTTACACTGTGCTAGTTTGTCTGTTTTAATATTGTAGAGTATTGTGAAACAAAAATAGCTAACGTTAACAAGTTGATGTTGTTACGAGTCTTCTTGATTGTAGCATGTAGCATGATAACGTTAGCTACTTACCCTCATAGTTGTCGATATAGCTGCCGATATACATTTTAAATCCCTTTTCCCGCTTGCTGTTCGGAAACGGCACATGATGTTGTTACGAGTCGGTCAATGTCATTTACCGTGAGACGAGGTAAATCCTGAAGACAGCGACTATAATATAGAGCCATATCTGTCCGTGTATAAACAGGAAGTTGAACAGGAAGTTGAACAGGAAGTTGATAGCCTAGTACACTCGAACCCGGAACTGTGACGTGCATAGAGCGTACTAGTGATGGGAAGTTCGGATCATTTTACCGACTCGGACGTTTGAGTCTCGTTCAGCAAAATGAACGAATCTTTTTTCGAGTCATTTCGTTCATTTTAGCAAAATGTAATTAAAATGTTACGTGTTACTTCCCCAAACACATCTACTACTTACGCAAACGTTGATCACACTACAAAAACAATACAAAACTACAATGCAATAAGATACAGAAAAGATTAATTCATTCCTTTACCTGTGTCTTCAGTCTATGATTAGCTCACCTCACCCCTTATCTGACAAGGCTTCGGGTTTGAGTCGTTCCTTAATCACGTGACCCCCCCACACGCTAAACCAATGCAGTATGAGCCGGAAAGAGAATTGATTAGTTCGTCTCATGAGTCTTTCGGGTTTGAGTCGTTCCTTAATCACGTGACACCCCCACACGCTAAACCAATGCAGTATGAGCCGGAAAGAGAATTGATTAGTTCGTCTCATGAGTCTTTCGGGTTTGAGTCGTTCCTTCATCACGTGACACCCCCACACACTAAACCAATGCAGTGTGAGCCGGAAAGAGAATTGATTAGTTCGTCTCATGAGTCTTTCGGGTTTGAGTCGTTCCTTTATCACGTGACAGACCCATTTCCCACAAAGCTTTGAATTTCTATGAACAATCTTTTCTATAACTTGTTGCGGAAGTTCGGCATACTCTTTTAAAACAATCTTTAACGAGTTCGGGACCCCCTTTGTTGTTGTTTTTTGTTACTTTCTACGCCTGAGTTAAGTAGCTCGGTTGTTACAAACATGGAGGAAAATATGGATACAGCTTCTTTTGAGGCTTCTGCAAACACCGATAATCTAAAGGTGCATAATTATGCAAGACGCCTAGAAAATACATTTGGGAGCTCTCCGGACACTCCTAGTAAGTCCCCTGCTCAGAAGAAATCTCGAACGAACACCCCCGACACAATATCTAACTCTGTGCTGCTAACGGCAATCGAAAAGGTCAGCAAGTTACAAGAAGAGTCGTTGGTAAAACTGCAGTCCGTCGAGGCCTCGGTGAAGGAAAACACCTTTTCAATCTGCAAGCTTACCTGCTCGCTTGAAGCCATGAATAAACAGGTGGATGACGTTACGGAGAAGGTGCTTTGTCTGCAATCAAAGGTTGAGAACCTCAAAAAAGAAAACTAGTCTCTCAAGGAGAAATGCAGTGGATTAGATTGCTACAAACGCAGATGGAACCTCCATGTAGCTGGGATACCTGAGCGTGAAGGGGAAAACATCAAAATGGTTATCATTGAGCTTTTCAGGAACCTCTCTCCACATTCCGCGGAGAAATTACAGGAGATGGTTGACATCGCGCATAGACTTGGCCCCAAGTCTGGAAATTCCAACCCGCGGCGTATCATCGTCCAGTTCTTATCCCGCACTTACCGTGATGCAATATGGGCAGAAGCCAAACGATCTGAGATGCTGAAACAGAAGAAAATTCGGATCCTGGAAGATCTCACTCAGGAAGACAAAGAGGCTAGAAACACAAAACTCTGGCCACGCGTCGAAAAGCGCAAGAAAGGAAGGAAAGAAAGCTGGGTTTAATGGGCCAGTTGCTTTCATTAACGGGAAGAGAATTTCTGTGTATGATATATAGTATACCTCTTACACTTTGATTTTTTTAAAACCCGATTACAATTTTTTTGTGTGTCTATATGTATGTATGTATGTGTGTATATATATATTTTTTTGGTGCAGGTTTTACTTTTTTTGTGTATATATCTATTTTATTATATATATATTATTATTTTTTTTTTTTTTTTTTTTTTGATTATTATTATTAACCTTTTTTGATTTATTATTGATTCCACAACCAGAACAGAGTGTGTTGACCTTCCCAAACTTTATTGGGAATTCGAGCTTTATGCTCTGCATATCTTCTAAGAAGTACTTTATTTGTCGTATCTGTTTGTAACAGTTCCATTTACTCCGAGTTGAGTTCCACTACTATTTTTTAGTTCGTATTTCTCTTGTTTTTCTTTGAATGTTCGGGGGCTACGTGACTTAAACAAACGAAAAGCTTCATTTTTGTTTTGTAAATCCATGAAAAGGGATGTTTATTTTTTGCAAGAGACACACTCTTGTGTGAATGATGAAAAGTTCTGGCGTACCCAGTAGGGAAGCTCTATTTCTTTCTGTCATAACTCTAGTTCGTCAGGTGGGGTCGCTATTCTACTCGATTATGGTTTTCAGGGAAAAATTATAAGAAATTCTTTCTTCAGGGATAGGAAGATGGATTATCTCAGTTGTTCTCTTGAATAACAATTTTCTTTATAATGGCTAACTTATATGGGTTTCAACAATTCTTCAAACAATAAAAATCTTCTTGATAGCTATAATCCTTAATGTAAATAATCTGAAATTTAAGTATCCCTCTGCCTTCATCTAGATCGGTTTCTAATTTCAATGAAGCACCAGACTTTGTTGCTGATAGATTTCCATCTAGATCTGTGTCTAACAGTGTTAACCCCTTAATAGGAAAGTTATGTAGATGTCTGAACCTGATTGATGCACATAGATATTTAAACCCCGATAGCCCCATGTTCACTAGGTTTAAATCTGATCTTTCTCAAAAATCTCGTATAGACCTGTGGCTAATATCTGACTCTTTAATTTCATATTTGACATCAGCAGAAATCTCACCCTCACCTCTAACAGATCATGCAGCAATTGATATTACTTTTTCTGATGGTGAATCTAAGCAAAGAAGAAAAGTTAGCCCTGGTTACTGGAAGTTAAATTGGTTCTTTTTTTACTATCTGACTCGTATTGTCAGCAGATTAGGAAAATTGCGGAGAGTGTGAAGTCTCAGGCTAATATCTTGGCCACATCTAAATGGGAGCAATTTAAATATGAATGCAGAAAATTCTCCGTAAAATTTGAAAAAAAAAATAGAGCATCTGTTAAAAATAAAGAAGTTACAGATTTAATTCGAAAGATGAGCCAAATTTTAAAGAATCCCATCCTGGAGAAGATGACAAGCAATCTCTTTATACTTTACAAAGCAGGCTGGATGATTTATTTTTAGAGAAAGCAAGGGGCGCTTTCATTAGAGAGCTAAATGGCTCGAGTTTGGGGAAAAAAACTGCATACTTTTTCAACCTAGAGAAAAAACGTGGAAGTAATAAGAGGATCTCCTCTCTATATATTAATAATTCACTATCTAATGACCCCTCCATGATTTCGTCTTATGTTTCTAATTTTTATCAAAATCTATACACCTCTTCTTTCGATCTTGTTGCTTCATCTTTATTTTTCCGTAAGGTTCATTCTGTGATTCCTAAAATTAATGACCACAATAGAGAACTTTGTGAGGAACCTTTTACTATAGATGATCTTTATAACATAGTAAAAAGAATGCCACACAATAAATCTCCAGGGCCAGATGGGCTCCCATTTGAATTTTTTAAAGTCTTTTGGGACTCTATTAAGTGTCTTCTTTACGAAGCCCTTGTTGAGTGTATAAACAATGGTGAATTGGCAGAATCAATGAAACAAGGTCTCATTTGTCTTATACCTAAGCCTAATAAGGATCCCAATATTTTGGATAACTGGCGCCCGATCACCCACATGAACTCTGATTATAAATTATTGGCTTCTGTTTATGCTGAAAAGCTCAAATCTTGCTTAGCAGACATAATTTCTAACACTCAGTCTGGTTTTCTAAAAGGTAGACACATCTCTAACAATATCAGATTAATTATAGATATTTTAGATTATCCCGAATTTATAAATAAAGATGTGTCAATTTTGTTTATCGACTTTTATAAAGCATTCGATACTGTTGAGCATTCCTTTATTTTTGAAGCCCTTTATCAGTTTTGGTTTTGGTACATCCTTTATTAACGCAATTCGTACTCTATATAACGGTATTAATAGCTGTGTCTCCTTAGCTTCCGGCACTTCTCCCCACGGTTTTCTGGTGGGTCGAGGTATTCGCCAAGGATGCCCCAATCTCTCCTTTTCTTTTTTCTATTAGCCGCCGAGCTGTTAAGTTTTGCATATAAAACACTCCAATATTGAAGGTATAAATATTGAAGGGAATACATTGATAATTAGTCAGTTAGCTGACGACACTTGTCTTTTCCTTAATAATGATTCACAAGTTTCTGTTGCCTTCAATGAATTTATTCTTTTCTCCAAAGCTTCAGGATTAGTAGTAAATCCCCAAAAAAGTGAAATTTTATATGTACACGATTCCAATAAAAATTCTGTTGATGGTATTCTTGTAAAGCGTCATGTAAAATATCTAGGGGTTGATATCTGCAAATCTGATGCAGACCGTCTCCATCACAATTTTCAGCCAAGGTTAGATAACATTAAAAAGATTTTATGTTGCTGGCTGCAGAGAGATTTGACAATTTATGGGAGAGTCCTTCTGACTAAGGCTGAGGGCATTTCGCGCCTAGTTTATCCTGCTTTTTCCCTTTATGTTGATCAAAAAACGATTAAAATGATTAACTCTCTGCTATTCCGCTTTATTTGGAAAAATAAGACCGAATATGTTCAAAGGAAATCTATAATAAGAAACTATAAGGAGGGTGGTCTTAATGCTTTAGATTTTAATATAATTAACCAGACTTTCAAAATTAATTGGATCAAGAATTGTTTATCTAATAACGAGTTACCCTGGTTTTGGATCCCTAATCTAATCTTCAAACGTTGTGGTGGCCTTAAATTTTTATTGACCTGTAACTTTAAGTGTAGTAAATTACCTATTAAACTTTCAAATTTTCATAAACAAGCCCTAGAATCCTGGAAGATTGCTTTTAAGCATAATTTCTCCCCACACACGTGTATTCTTTGGAACAATGAAATTATTGGTCTGGTAACAAATCACTTTTTCTCATTGAATGGGTGAATCAAAATATCTTTTTTGATTCTGATTTGTTTAATGCTGATGGGGACCTTCTTTCCTTTCCTGACTTTGTGTCTTTGAAAGGTGCAACAATCTCACTAAGAGATTTTAATAAGGTGACTAAAAGTATTCCTCTCAGTTTAAAAACTTTGTTTAAAGCGCATTTATGTTATGGCTGTGTAAACAATTATTTTCCTACACTTGCGGTTAATGGTGTTTATTTATTTGATAAAAAATGCAATAACTTTTTTATTAGAAATGCCCTTTCTTCAACTCCAGGATGCCCATCTAAAGCACAATCTAAATGGAGGATCTGTTATCCGAACTCTGATTTAAAAAACATATGGACCTTTTCTCACAAATTATTTATCCCCAGTAAAATTAAAGAACTCCATTTCAAAATTGTTCATAGATACTACCCTTGTAATTTATTTTTGAGCAGATTTTTTTAGAATATATCTTCAATGTGTTCATTTTGTAATTCTGATGAAGAATCTATTTTACATCTGTTTTATCATTGCCCATTCTCCAAATCCTTTTGGTCAGATGTTACCATGTTAATTTTTTCTTGCTGTAACAAAATGATAGAATTAACAGAACCTATTATTTTTGTGTCAGATTTTCATTCCAAGGACATTAATCTGGAGCATATTGTTTTATTGCTTTGTCTTCTGGGTAAATTTCACCTACATAAAGCCAGAGCCATCCATTGCCAAACCTAACTTTAGAATGTTTTCATCTGATATAAAGTCCCTTTTTACTTCCTTTAAGAATGTCAAATCCGTTGAACTCAAAGGCTTCAAAAACTTGTGTAACATTATTGAGTCTATTGTAAGCTATCTTTAAATGATCCTTTCTTTTCCTTTACATATGGTTTTTGGTATTAATTTTTTTTTTTTTTTTTTATTTTATTTTTTATTTTTTCATCTTTGATATGTCTTGTAAATTTGGTGTCTCTATCCTAACCTCTTGTGATGGTGTCCGTTTGCCCCCTGTTGCTTCAAATATGTTGTTATTTCTTTCAAACTGCAATAAAAAAATAAAAAATAAATAAATACACTAATCAATTCTCTTTCCGGCTCATACTAGCATTGACTGAAACAGGTGAACTACTACAGAACCTATAGAATATTGCGCATGCTGCGTGGACTGAACGAATCACTCCCCGAGACGACTCGTTCCTTCCCGAGTCACATTAAAGATTCGTTCAAAATGAACGAATCGTTCAAGAACGACACATCACTACACAGCACAAGTTTAGCGCATGGGTCTGTCACGTGATTAATGAACGACTCAAACCCGAAAGACTCATGAGATGAACTAATCAATTCTCTTTCCGGCTCGTACTGCATTGGTTTAGCGTGTGGGGGTGTCACGTGATTTAAGGAACGGGACTCAAACCCGAAAGACTCATGAATGAACTAATCAATTCCTCTTTCCGGCTCACACTGCATTGGTTTAGCGTGTGGGTGTGTCACGTGATAAATGAACGACTCAAACCCGAAAGACTCATGAGATGAACTAATCAATTCCTCTTTCCGGCTCATACTTGCATTGGTTGAGTGTATGGGGTTGTCACGTGATAAAGGAACGACTCAATACCCTAAAGACTCCCCCCCCCGCCCCCCCCCCCCCCCCCCCATGAGATTAACTAATCAATTCTCTTTCCGGCTCATACTGCAATTGACTGAACCAGGTGGAAACTACTACAGCAACCTATAGAATATTGCGCATCGCGTGACACTGAACGAATCGACTAATCCCCCCCGAGACGACCTCGTTTCTTCCCGAGTCACATTAAAGATTCGTTCAAAATGAAGCGAATCGTTCAAAGAACGCACACATCACTAGAGCGTCACTGTCCACGGGGTCTCAGCACCGGACGCTCTCTGGCAGCAAATGGATTTTCAATTTGAAGAGGACTTATTGCAAAAACTGCAAGTACACGCTGGTTAATATACATTTTTATAAATAATAAAATGTTTTTGAAAGAGTTTATGTCGTTATTTTAACCCAGGTTAAGGGACTATGATGAAACGCCTTGTAATTTACATTTACTTCCTTAACTTAGTGAAGTAACAAGAACAACCGTTGAGGCAGGTCCATCCAAACCTTTCCTGAAAAGTTACAGATCAGACGACTTGAGCGAAGAAATCGAATGACGGAAAAAAAAATACATGATTATATTTTATAAAACGTTTATATTCAGAACATTGTTCGAATTGCGCAGGCGATGACGTTAACTGTTTACAAACCACACACTCGACGACGACACTTTTTATCTTGGAGTTAGTTCTTATTAACTAAAAACATAGAATTTCTAATAGGGCGAGAAGGTCACTATCACAACAGTTTTCCGGACACTTTTTCGTGCTATTCAACGCAACGCCAGCGACACATCCTTCCGTTGTTGAAAGACAGACAAGCATGTTTTTGTGTGCTCATTCCTCTGGGGGAATACGTATTATACGAGTCCACACTTGGATTTGTATGTCTTTAGGACCAATCAATAGTTTTTTTTGAGAAAAGTGGGGAAAAGTACCTCCTCCGCCAGTTGTAAACTGAACATGATAGGGGGTTTACGGTGTTTCGTACAGGCTTATAATGATGTTCCGTACAGACGCGCATAAGCTTGAGTTTTAATCGGACGAAAAATGGACATTTAAACGGATCAAACTGTGACCTGTTTTTTTCTTTTAACTGAGAACACATTAGTTTAAATGAATATGAAAGATGAGTAACCTTTTTATTTGGTTTAAACGTGCAAGTTACTTCTCCAATTCCTCGCTTTTTATAGGGCCTGCGATTTTTAGGCATGATTGTGGTCGTGCTATTTTATTAGGAGTCATGTGGTTAAGCATGAATCCTGTGAAACGTTAGTGAATACCATTTTGTTCCTTATCTTTCTGACGACCAAGAAGGCAAACAACTTGCACTGATTAATAATAATGAAACAAAGAGTAACCATGTGAAAACTTATCATTAGGAGAATCTCTGTGCCCTGTTTCAGGTGATGGTGGCGCTACGTGGTCATCCGCCCGCAATCGGGGGTGCTTAAAAATTCCCATTTTCAACACAGCTTTACTTCAACAAAATGTAAAATATTTTTAAAACTTATGTGATAACAAGTTTTCATTTCATAAAGGCTGTAGTACTGTGGGAACGTTATTAAATTAGAAATGTACTTTTCGGCTGCTCCGAGTTTGTTTCCCCACCCGTCGGCAGTTTCACGTTTTAGCTTGCCCACCGTCCATTCTTTCAAGCGCAGTGGGCGCAAACCTGCAAACTTACTCAACTTACGTGCAAAGCAAACAGCGGATGTATCTCTGTTTAGATCGGGGGTGAAAGTAGGAGACATAATGATGAACACAGATATATAGTTTATGTACGACCTGGAATTATTTATTCTGCATTGCACGAAACGCACCTTACGGAACATCGTTGTGCACGGACATGTTAGTCTACGGTACACTTCCGCTTTGAACTGGTTGCCGTTCACCACTGATCTCTTTTTATTTTTTTTTAGTAAGAAGCCTAATAGCTGATTAACAATTACAGACGAACACGAAATACAGAAAAAAGTGCCAAGGGTTACAGATACCAACAAATCAAAATACAAACATTGTTTGAAATAAAACTAATAGGCCAAACCAACAGTACAATGCGTTGACATTTCACAAAATGGCTAAAAGTTTTCAACAATACATGGTTTCAACAGCTTTTTTGTTTTCACTGTCCTTAATGGAAACCATATAATTTTCTAAGTTCTTTCAATACCACAGAAAAAAAGGTTCTTTTCATGCTTAGTAAAGTTTCACCGATGAATATGAACGTCAACTAAAAATATCAAAAGATTAATAAGATAACGCTTTTGCCCTTATCCATCCCCATTTCCAATAACTTTTGGTGGGTAAAAACAAAAAAACCAAATATGACATTCTCTTATAACACAAGAAAATTACAGTCCAATTTGTTATTTATAAATTTAGAACTTTCCCCCACAACCGTTTTGGTATCTTGACATGCAAAAAATATGAGGTAGCAGTTTTCTGGTTGCAAAAAAAACAAAATGAGAACAATTTCCATCTATGTCTTTGTTTAAATTTGGATAGAAAATGTTTAGCTCCAAGGGGGGGGGGG
>NC_056574.1:6238784-6340877 GCF_018340385.1 Cyprinus carpio | reverse complement strand
TTCCTCATCGTAAAGTACGGCGGCGTGCGGGCCCAAGCATGCTGGAACGGCGCTCGAAGAACGCTAAAAGTGATGACTAAGCATGACTAAAAGCAAACGCTAAAAGCAAAGCTAAAAGCAGGCTAAAGCCGGCATGACTGATAGCTAAAGCTAAACGAAAGCTAAAAAGCTAAAGCAAAATTTGATGGCGTCCTGAGTATTTAAACTGGCATTTTGGCCACACCTCATGATGTTGTCTTGACCAATTAGATATTGTCTTTCATTTTGGTGCATATATGCATTGGAAGGCATTCTCGTGCCATTCTGGGAGTAAGGATATGTCTGTGAAGACCAGGGGTTAACAGGTCTCCTTAGGAATTTCAGTCTGGTACTGCTAGGTAGGGGAAGTCAATCCAACGATCTTGTTTACTCTCATGGCTTTACATGTGAGGGTCACACTGTCCATCTCTTCGATTACTTGCCCCAAATTAGACAATCTCTTTTTCTAATTGAAATTGTCAATGGTGACTTGTGTGTTAATGTTGAGAAGCTGTTCTGTGAAAGAAGAGGTTGGTTATCTTGCTTCCAGACTGTGGTGCTAGGGTTGATTTACAACATCCTGCCTTTCTGTGGAATTAAAACCATGTGTTTCAGCAGGCTCCCGATCAAATCTTTAATCTTTCTGTCTGAGTTTCAGGCCTCCTTCATGCTACAAGATAGTAAAACATTTTAAATAAAAAAAAAAAAACTTATCTGGCTTTTTTAGTAATGATTGATTATTATAATTATCTTATATGATTTATATATTTATTATACCCTTAATCCCATTCCCACTTTAGCCATTTTAGTTTAATAATACAGTGAAGCTTTTATTTTTTAATATATAAATATAATTAAATATTTAAATATATACAGGCAAGCTTGGGATTAATTTTTTAATATATATAAATATAATTAAATATTTAAATATATACAGGCAAGATAGGATAACACTTTATAATAACTTTCATTGTAATGGAAATCATTAATCATTATATAATGCACTTAACAGATCATAAGTTAATATATATTCATATAGCTAGACATATGAGATAATGTGCTTGTTAATGTTTACTAATGAACTTATTAAAAGTTACCTATTGATTAACAGATCATTATTTAATGTAAATTAAAATGTTTATAAATATCATTAAACTTTCATTTCATATGATCATGCACTTTCAAAAATCTACAAATAATTTTAACAGAAATTATGATTACAAGCTTATTTGTTAATGTACTAGTAGATACTAACAAATGTCATTAAACTTCAGTTCATATCACAAATACTCTTCTTTTACATTTACAAATGTTGTGAAAAAATAAATAAAACGGAGCTTAATAAGTAAGTTTAACTCTTTACTATTCACTGAAATATTCATATTATCATATTTTATTCATGAACTCATAATCACAGTTTGTAAAGTTCATATATTTGGTCTAAGGACTAGCATGTAGACTTCTGTTTACACATCTTAACAAATCATTTATTAATTATTTATTCATTTTTTGCAGTATGCAATCTAAAGTGGAAACTATTCATCATTTGTAAATGTTTATGAACGTTTACTAATCTTTCAGTACCTTTATGGTCACTGGACTTTAACTGCTGTATCAATGTTTGTGTAAAGGGTGGTTAATTAAGTTTATGTAAATGCTTCTTAAAGACGTAACACACATTACAATTTGGGTGAAAAACATGTTTTTATTGCCTCAACACTAATATTAATATACTATATAATTAAACAGGGTATTCCTTGAATCATACATCAGCAGGAAAAAACAGATCTTTTTCTCTTTTTTCTTTTTTTCAAGAAAATACTCGTTCATTTATCAAAACAATGTAATATAAACAGATTGTACCATGTTCCCTTATAGTAACCAAACTGACCCCTCTACAATTTGACCTCTTAACCATCCCTTAAACAACCACCAAACCCTAACCTTCACCATCTCACACCTCAATAGCAGCAAAAGTGTTGTACATTAACAAAGCTTTCAATCATTGTATAACATCTGTTAAAATCATCTATAGATTTTCAAAACTGCATGATCATATGAATTAGTTAATGACATTTGTGAACATTGTAATTTACATAATTATCTGTTGATCATTAGGTAATGTTTAGTAACCATTAACAAGCACATTATCTCATGTTTCTAGCTATTTGAATATATATTAACTAGTGATCCGTTAAGGATTATATAATGTTTGTTAACCCTCTGGCCTTTCGTTTAGGAGTCACACTTTCCTCCCTCACGTAAAAAGTGACTGAAGCCTTGAAATGTAACTGTTTTTTTTTTTTTTACAAGAATCAATGTAATATATATTTTGTTCAATAATTTTTTGGATTATTATTCATGATTATGAGGAAATTTTATGATACTATGCAATATTTATACAATTTTAATGAGCTATTTTCTCCATTAGAATTATTATTTTTTTTTTTTATTTATTTACTATTTTTTAATAAATCCAATATTTAAATATAGTAAAAATATAGTGAAAGAATTTAAAATACATTTTTTAAGTGAGAATTGGGCCATCTGGAGCATTAAAATAAAAACTTGGTAATGTTGCATAACCTCTTGTATTAGCACCCTGTCAGATATATATAGGGCTTTTGGATTCCCGTTGTTTTTTCTTCAATTTTTAGGTTTTTCATTTAGATATATATCTAGACATTCTAAAAGACTACCTTTTAAAGTATTTTTGTTACTAGTATTTGAAAAATTTAAAACCTAACAAAATAAGGAATGTCAAACATTAAAATCTTGTTAGAAAGGGAACACATAGAAAGTATTTTTGTTACTAGTATTTGAAAAATTTAAAACCTAACAAAATAAGGAATGGATAGTGATAATTCAAAACACTTTATACAAACATTGTGTAATTAATTGATATTTTATTTAATGTAATTCAGTAAATGTTATTTCATATATTTTCAAACTTTGCTCTGTTGCAGTCTTACCAGTTTACTTTTGTGTGTATATGTATATGTGTGTGTGTGTCGTGTGTGTATTTTACACTCCTGATATTCTAGAGAGTCAACCCTTGATTGCTGAACCTTTTTTTCCTGACCGGGGGTGATTTGTAGTTTGTACCACCAAAAGATTCACTGAGCTTTACAATTTTTTCATATTTTCCATTCATTTCCTGTGTCTGTAATTTTTGACTGTGAAGAGGTCAGTGTGAGTATTTGTGTTCTGAAGACGAACAAAGCTTTATGGGTTTGGGGTGAAGTATCCCTTTAAGTCTTGCATCCTAAGTAACCTTTCTGAAGAAAAATGTTGTGCTGCTTTGAAAATTCCTCCATTAAGTCAAACAATAGTTTTGATATTTAAATAATAAAAAGGTACTGTGACGTGGGGAAGAATCACTAGACAAGTTTTTGTTTCGTGAACAACAAAGGCCCGAGGAGGTGGATTTTATTACAAGTGAAGTGCAGGGTGGCAAGCCGGTGTGGGTAGGCTGGTGCTCAACGGTGCTCTTCAGTGCTCAATCCGAGTGAAAGTGGGTGTCCAACGTGCTCCAAACGTGGTGGGCTGTCGGTCACTCGCTGCTTTCTGGAGAGGGAAAATAGAGAGAGCGTTAGTCCAGTGTCTCATTGGCTCGAGACCAGTGTCTGTCATGTCTGCTCAACCGGTGCTGGTTAAGAGCCGTCTTCTACATGCTTCAGGGTGACCGAGGGGGGGGGTCATCACCGCGGCGGTGAGGATTTGCACGTGTGTCCTCGTTGGTTGCCACAGGGCGACGCTAGGATTTACCTCCTAGTAGGCGCTTCGTCACATCCCCCCGTGCCCCCTAAGCGTCGTTCCTGGTCCTGCTTTTTGATAAACGGTGAAAGTAGGGGTGGAAGTTAGGGAGGCGCGGAAATAGACCCCCCGACTGGTACCTGCATAAAGCTGTCCAGATTCGGAGGAGGCCATCCGCATTCGCTGTTGGCGGCCCCGCCTCGACTCTGGCGCACCTCAAATTGGAAGTCCTGGAGCGCTAAGAACCACGAGTCCCCCCTGGCATGTCGGTGTTCCTTGAGCGTGTCAATCCTATTGTAGGGGGCGCATGGTCGGTTAACAGGGGTGACCTTATGTCCCCAGAAGGCAGTACCGGGCAGCTCCAGGACTGCCTGACTTGATGGCCAGGGCCTCCCTTTCCCCATGACGGCATAGTTCCTTCCTTGGCCGGGGGACAGCTTCCTGCTGATGTAGATGACCGATGCCCCCCTCGCCTTCCTGGACTTGGGACAGGACTGCCCCAGTCCCGGGCTACCGGAGGCATCCGCCTGCAACAGGAAGGGGCAGCTGAAGTCCAGAGCGCTGGCGACAGGTGTGCGGACGCACGCTTGTTTTGACCTTTTTTCGGCCGGCGGCCTTCTTCTGGCCGAGCGGGGTCCAGCACACTTTCTCCCGCTGCCCTTCCTGGTCAGGTCTGTCAGGGGGGCGGGCAAAGAGGAGAAGTTGGGATAAAACATCGGTAATAACCCTCGCCAACCCCAAGAAGGCTCAGACCTGGGTCTTTGTCCGGGCCCGGGCGGATAGGATGGCCTCCACCTTCTTTCCTGTGGTCGGATGAGATCTCCCCGCCCACTTGGAAGCCCAGGTACTTGGCCTCAGAGAGGGATAGGTGGCATTTTCGGGGTTGGCGGTGAGTCCAGCCAGCCGGAGCTCGAGAGCACCCTCCGCAGACGATCCAGATGTTCCTCCCATGCCTCAAGTGATCACACATCATCCAGGTAGGCGGCGCATACCTGGTGGGGCCGCAGGAGGATGTCCATCATCCGCTGGAACGTCGCGGGGCCCCGTGTAGGCCGAAGGGAAGGGTCGCTTCCGGGCCACGTCCAAGAGCCCCCGTGGTTGACGGCCGAACAGAGCTCGAAGGGGGTGAAGCCGTTGAGGCCTGGGAACCTCGCGGATCCCAAAGAGCACGTAGGGGATCATGAGGTCCCATGTCCCGCTGCCTCCGCTGCCACGCGTCTAGCATTTGCTTGAGGGTTTGATTAAATCTCTCCACGAGCCCATCCGGCCTGAGGGTGATATACGGTGGTCCTCAACCGTTTCACCCGCAGCAGCCTGCAGGTCCGCCATTAGCCGGACATGAAACCGGGTCCCTGGTCAGTCAGGATCTCCGGCGGGGAGGCCGACTGGCTGGCCAGCAGAAACAGCTCCCTGGGCGATGGATCTCAGCGGGTGGCCTCGCAGGGGGGAGTGCTGGTACCGGGTATGAGTCGACGCATGACCAGGATGTGCCTGCGTACCCGGCAGATCGCAACGCCCCACTATCCACCTAACCGCCAAGGGCACCCCTGGCGATAGGCAGCGGATGAGCGGGCTGGGGGAGGGTCCTGGGTGACGCGGGCCTGACAGGTCGGGCAGGCTTCGCAGAACCTGCCAGTCGCTGGATGCGCTGCGGTGTTGGCTGCCACGAGGTGACCTGCCATGGGCGGAATGCCACCCAGGATGGTCTCGGCCTTGGCTCGAAGTAACGACCAGCAACCTTTTCCTCCCCCCTTCGGCTACGCACACAGTACAGCAGGTCAGTTTCACGACAAAATGTGGGAGAGGGTACCGGGAGGACGCCTTCCAGCATCCACTATTCGCAGACTTGGGCCCAACAGTGCTTGAGTCGGTCGCCCCTCCCGCTGTTCCCTGGAGCAGAACAAGCCCCTCCCGCCACCTGGTGGTACACCCATAAAAACAAGCAGAGGGCTGGAGGGGACTCCACCTTCTCTCCCACTGTCGGAGGCGCAGCAGCCGATCTAAGGCGTGGGTGCCGAGGTCGCCTCCGCCCGACTCTGCTCCCCCGGGCTGGCAGGCTGAGAAGCCGGGCGGTGAGCAGTTTGTTGAAGCCGGGCCAATCCCTTCCCAGCAGTACGGCCACCGCAGGTCCTTCACCAGGCTAACCTCCACCGCCGCAGGCCTTGGGGTGACGAATGGTGATTCTTCGGCCGGGTACTTGGCGAAAGTGTCCCATGTACACAGCAGTAATCGGAGGAAGCTTTTCTGGCCGCCTGAGGGGGGGTACAACCGCCACTGGATGAGGTGACCGTGACTGCCTGTCCAGCAGGGCCCGAAACGCTTCCTTCCACCGGCCACATCTGCTCGGGGCTCCAGGATGGTATGCGCCTGGTGGATCGATGCAGCCTGCTAGCCAAGCCTCAAGGGGGTGACGGGCGGTTCCGCTGGGCTGGGCAAGGGCTCATCCCGCCGTGGGGGGGAACCATCGCCCGCTTGATCGGGTCGGGTGCGCCTTCGAATGGGCGCCGCTACTTGACCACCGGAAAGGCGGCGCCGGGTCCCCGCCTCAAGGGGTGATGGGATGCATCCGCCTGCTCGATCGCTTCCACGCAGGTCCTGGGTGTTATCGGTTCCTCATTCCCACCGCTTGGTCGATGGGCGCGGGTATCGCACGGAGGAGGCGATCGACCACCACTGCCTCGCCACTGTGCTGGGCCGCGGGGCTTCCCTTCCAGCAGCCAGTGTTGACGCCGACGCGCTGAGCCTTCCGCCTGGGCACGGGCTGGCACCTGGGGCTTGAATTCCCATTCGCGGGAACTGTTGGGCTCGCCAGATGGATGAGAGAGGCCGAAGCCTCGCCAGGATCTCTTGCTTGACCTCGCGGATAGTCTCTGCGCCACACCGAAGGGAGTAGCAAGCCCGCTGGGCTTCTCCGTGAGGAGGGGGGTGCCACAAGACGGCTCACTGCCCTCGGGCCACGCGCTTGAGCGTGTTCTCGGCGACCTGGAGGAATGCCTCTACATCGCCATCCAGCGGGCCACTCCTTGGTAACAGGCGGGTGGCGTGGCACGGTGATGATCAGGTAGCGAACGCCGCTTGGCGGGCGCGTACGGACGCGCGAAGCCTCTTCTCCGTCCGCCCCATGAACTGGCGAGGTGTTCCACAATCTGTTGCTGGCGGATGCTCACCTCCGCCGACGCTTTCTGCAGAACCTCTTCCATCAGCCGAGCGTCTCTTTCCACGGTGCTAGCGGCAAACATGGAAAAGAGAGGAAAAAAAAAAGAATTAAGGGCTGGGGCAGTGAACTTGCTGGTGATTCTTCACCGATCTGCCCGCATTCTCCACCAATGTAACGTGGGGAAGAATCACTCGACAAGTTTTGGGTTTCAGAACAACAAAGGCCCCGAGGGTGGATTTATTACAAGTGAAGTGCACCGTGGCGTTTCGTGGTAGGCTGGTGCCTCCAACGGTGCTCTTCAGTGCTCAACCGAAAGTGAAAGTGGGGGGTCCAAACATGCTCCAAACGTAGGGCTGTCGGTCACTCGCTGCTTGAGAGGGGAAAATAAGAGAGTTTAGTCCAGCTGCCTCATCGCTCGAGACCAGTGTCTGTCATGTCTGCTCAACCGTTGGTTAAGAGTCAGCTCTCTCACGAAGCTGCAGCGTGACCGATCAGCCGCGGGTGAGGATGCAGGTGCCTGCTATTGCCAGGGCGACGTACGCTTGATTCCTCCTAGGACGCCATTACAGTACTTTCTTCAATCTTGGATGAATTTGTTCCAATAAAACCCAGAGAAGCTCCTCTGTTTAACTCCACCCTTGGATGAATTATAAATAAACCTTGTCATAAATCTATCGACTACTAGTCTACTATCAGCATTTAAAATAACTTCTAATAAATCTAATAAATCATTTTTAAGTTAGTTGCTCAGTTTGCTGTTTTTGTCAGTGTGCTGTTTCTTTTGTGTTATTTTACTAAACAATACCATGAAAGCTTAGATCCAGCTCTATATATTGTTTTTTCAACCAGCCATAACAGCATCTGAATAAATATATATGGGTGTTCAACTGGTGACCATTTACTCAGATCCAAGATGTACACCTAAATTAAATGAATACACATACAGTTAAAATAGTGTTTTATGGCTGACTTTTAAATGAATAATGAATTAATAATGTAATAAAGATAAATTCACCATGTTGTAGTGTTCTTCTCATCCTGTAGTTGGACTGTGTCTAGTTTGTAGTGTTCTCTCTCTCATCTCTGTAGTCATCGTGATCTGAAGAAGATTCAGAATAAAGACAAGAGAAAACAGCATTCAGGACAACAAATACAAATATAATTTAGAACAATAACTAAAAATTACACGACCTGGAGATATACAAAAGTATAAGGAATACACAAGTCTAAATATTTTGTGAATGAAAACAGACTCTATCACTGAATTAACTCTATTGATCACACTTTAGTTTGGGGGACCAATTCCTCACTCATTAACTAACTAACTAACTAACTAACTCACCCACTAATCCAATTAACTAACTTGCTATTAACTGCAACGCTAGTTCTTAAACCACTCTTGCTGCTTATTAATAGTAAAGTAAAGCAGTTGTTATGTATGGCATGGACTTTTTTTATTATTTTTGCATTGTGAATTTGGAAAAATCTATGGAATTATCAAAAATGGTTTTTATAGATTAGAAGCTGAAAACATTATTCAAAAAAAAATATTCACGTCAGAATCCTTTATTTTATTAGGTTTATATTAGAAATCAACTGGTTTGTTAAACAAAGATAGGTTTCTTTATACTAAATCCACTAGCGCAGGAAATGTTATTTTATAAATTGTACACAAAACCATCAAATAAACATTTCCAAAGAATACAGAAATACTTTGATATCATTCAACTATAAATAAATATGCATGCACACATAAGAAAATAAATAGAAATAAGCTACTTTTAACAACTATAAATAAATAAATACTGGCGGATAATCACAATTACAGACCTCAATAATAATGCAGTACATAAGAAAATTCACTTAGTAGTAATTTAGTAGTAAAATTCAGTAGTATTTTTGCATCAGAAAAAAGTATTTACATTATTTATATCAAACTACTGGATATGAGTAAATCTCTGTGTTAAATTTGTCATTCAGCATCATTTTTAACACTGTTCTCTGCTAACCATTGTCTGTGCTCAGCTACGTAGAATAGTGAGAAAAAGTTTCTCCACATCCACTGAAGTAGTGGGGAGATGCAGGTACAGTGCAAGTGTTGGGATTCAATCTTCTCGCAGCCCACTCACTCAACTGCACTAACCTCCTACCTGCATCACTCTTGTCCGGCCCAGATGTTGTGATGTTGCTCAGTGCAGGCAAACCTGAACATAATTCTAACATCAGGTTTTAAACCGGATACCTTGGCAGCATCAAAGATTGTGAGGGCTTTGAATAGTTTAGTGCATGTCTCCATCACTGTCTGTAGCTTGGAGGAACATTGTGCCATTGCTTCATTAAACAGCCTGAGCCTCTCATCATCATTTAACTCCTTCAGTTGTTTCTAGTCTTGGGACACCAGTCCTCAGCCTCTGCAGTGCACTCCATTTACTCAAACAGCATGCCTGAGGTCCTCCAGCTGCCTGAAGATGGTTTGGGTGGTAAGAATATCTGAGCTGTGCTCCATGATGAAGGTGGCCTGGACTTTCTGTGGATCTTTCAGTTCTCTCTAACAGAACTTTAAGATTTGTTGTTGTTGTTGTTGTTTAGCTTTATTGTCCCCTTAGGGGAAACTAGTTTTGCAGCAGTAAGTCACAACACATACAGACAATACATAATCTACAGACAACACCTTCTACATATAAAAATAATACATATAAAACCCCAATCAAATTAAGCACCATCAAACTATTAGCCACTGAAACAAAAAGAACCCCTTAAAAGGTTTTGTTCTTCATCCGATTCTCTGAACGCACTCTGAGAGTAAAGTAACTGAAATTCTGGAAATTCCAGGAAAGGATGGTCCAAATTTACTAAAATTGAATGTGCTTTTGTAAAACCTGTCTATGATCAATTTTAATGGGTTGACTTTGACTCATTCCGATGATTTTCCTGCCACTTTGACAAGATTATTTAACTTATTTATATTTAACAGTGTGAGATTACCACACCATGCTACCATACAGAAAGAAAAACATTGATTCAATAAAAGACTTATCAAATAAAGGCAACATTTTGGTGCATACATTGAATGTACTCATCTTCCTTAAAAAATAAAATACCTCTTTGCTGTATTTTCTTACAAACAACTGATATATTTGCCTCAAAGCTTATTTATGATTGTCAGTCAACCTAATATCCTCTCCGGCCTTTGTTTGTCAACCCTGACTCAGTGTCAGTGAACCAAAATCAATGAACATATCCTTGGTTTGTCCCATTTAATTGAAGGTGGAATTTACCACGCCATTAAAAAGTTCCTACCACAGGACCATGCCCCTCGATCCTGTTCTGTAGAAGACTCAGTATCACAGAGTCATTCTGCATATTTAATAATATGCCTGTCCCTCATATGAGCATGACAATCATTTGTGCATATGATATATGAGAAGAAACAGTCGGCAACAGATGCAGCAGTTTGTGCGTTTTTAAGCCTCGGCTTTCTCATTAGGATCACTGGGTGATCATCTTGGGGAAAACTTTGTTTATTTACTGTGTGTCTTACCCTGGTAAATACGCATGGAAGTGACACTTGGTTTTATGCTTGCCTATCACGGACTTGCTCCAGTTTCGGGTCTGGCAACAGTGAGGGCGGCCAGCTGACTCCCCCAATAACAGGTAATTAGGCAAATATATAAGGGTGGTTTCACTGTGGTAGTGAAGTCGCGGCAGCCCCTCGTGTGAAGCCTCCTCCAGTGAAGACCGATGAGTGTAGCACCATCGACTCCCTACCTGCGCGACTCCACCGAGCAAGGATTAACCCCGACAGGGCACTTGAGTACGCTTTTCTCCCCTTAATTTTTGTATAGCTTTGTCCTCAAATACTTATTTTCGGTCACTTGTACTCACTATGTGCTTCAGATCTCTACTATCACTACTAACACTGGAGAGCATGCTATGTACGTCGAAGGAAGGCCTGTCCCTCTGACTCCTACTACTATGCTCTCACCCAGCTGGTCTCTGGAACTGCCAGTCTGCTGCTACCAAAGGAGAGACTTCATTTCTTCTATTGCTACTCTCATTCTGGTCTCAAACCTCATGGCACTGACTGAGACTTGATCAAACCTGAGGACACTGCCACCCCCGCAGCCCCTCCACTGGTTACACTGTTCCCACATCCTCGCTCGACCGGGGGAGGGTGGAGGCACTGGCCCCCGGCCATCCAATGATTGGAAATTTGATCTTCAACCATCACCTACAGGTAACGGTTCATTTGAATCACATGCTGTTACTGTAACCCACCCTGTTAAAGTCCACTTTGTGGTCATTTATCGCCCCCAGTCAATTGGGAAACTTCTTGAGGAGTTGGACGTGCTGCTATCAAACTATCCTGAAGATGGTAATTCTCTGTACCGCTTTGGTGACTTCAACATCCACCTATATAAACCCCAGGCTGCTGACTTCAACACTCCTCACTTCATTTGATCCTCAAGCTTAGTGTCTACTACAGCGACTCACAAATCAGGCAACCAACTGGATCTCATCTACACACGCTGTTGCTCCATGGACAACTCTTAGTTGCTCCACTGTGACACCTCAGACTCACTTCCTCATAACTGCTAACCTCAGCACTTACCCCTGAAGCGCACACGCCCACCGCGAGGTCACCTTCACGGAACCTATGCCTCAGTCTCTCCATCCTGCCTATCCTCTGTGGTTTCATCCCCACTTCCTTCTCACTCTCTCAGTTTTCAGCTCTGGATACAAACAGTGCTAATGGACACTTTTGCTCCACTCTAACCTCTTGCTTGACAACTTTTTGCCCACTGTCGCCTAGACTAGACGATCACTCCCATCTGCTCCCCTGGCTGTCCGATGTTCCTCCCGCGGAACATCGCTTTAAACCCAGGGCCGCAGAGAGGAAATGGCATACCACTCAATAACAATGGCACTTGTCATGGCACTTATGTATACTGTTGTTGTTCTCTTGTTGGATCGGATTGCTTCTATTGTTCTCAAAGTCGCTGGATAAAAGCCGCCTGCTAAATGATTAAATGTAAATGTACAAATATATAACAAGGTGACCAACAACAACCTTGAGGAGAGCCCATGGAACAAAAACAACTGCTTAGAAAATACATTGTGGACTTTAACACACTGTGGCCTTCTGTTAAAAAAAAATCTAAAATCCATCCAGCAACATTTAAACTAATATTAAACTGAGATATTATTTTCTATTAACAAATGTGGCTTTATGGTGTTAAAAGCAGAAGAAAATTGATGAACAAATAGCCCACATGTTTTTGGTTTTTCTAAATGTTTGTTTCACTAGATTTAAAATATAAAGAATAGCAACCTCCTACACCTCTACCTTCTCTGTGGATAAACTATAAATGAGTTAAAGCTGGTCTCTGTCTTCTGTAAAATCAATTCCTTTTACTATTTTTTCTTCAAACCATTTCATAATTAATGAAGTTATGCAACTGGTTTAAATCATTTAAATTTTGGTAACCCTTTACATTTTGGCACAGGGATTATGCTAGATTTTTTTCCATTTTGGGGACTTTTGTACTTTAAGAGACTCCTCTAAAAAAAATATAAATGAAAAAAATTCCACATAATTGATCTGGCGAGGTCCTTAACACCTTAGTTTAAGCTTAACTTTCATCCCACGGGGACATAAGGTCATAACTAACTCTCTCTCTCCATCTGGGTCTTCCGTCCGGCTTTGTAACAAGCCCCCCCATGAGAGCCCTCCCATTTCTTCCAGCTGTCTCCACTGCACGCCGCCATGTTATTCTTGGCTCGCCACGCTTATGCTTTTGCCAGGGTGGTGTCCAACGAGTGCCACTTTAGGTATCCTTTCACAGGCATCCTAAATACATGACCGGTTTTCATCTTAATCGACGATCTTGGATTCCTGAGATATGTTATTTGATCTTGTCTTTATGTACAGATTGAGGCTGAGATGGTATTGGGCCAGTGTATGTTACAGATCTTTCTAAGGCAACTATTATGGAAGGCACTATCTTGCTCATGTATTCTTTTCACTACTTTCCAACATTCAGATTACAAAAGCACTGATTTAACACTGCTGTTATAGAGCTTGATCTTTGTTTTGAGGCTTAGATGTTTGACTTCCAGATGCTTCTGGAGTCTGCTAAAACCCTTGCTTTGAATTATTCGGCCTTGATATCTTTTTGGGTTCCAAGTATCAGTGCTAATAACTACCAAGATAAGGAAATCCCTTCACATCCCTCGGCTGGCTCCTCCCTCAATAGCTGCTTCCACTGTCGGGCTTAAAGCTGGCGTATAGTACAGTCGAAGCCATCATAAAAAGGCAGAAATATTTATGTTTATGTAAAAAGACTATGCATGCTAAACAATAAACATGGTAAATGTAAACCACTTTGGAGAAACTAGACGCCAGCTTCTTTATTCTCATCACAATTGTGTATTTATTTAGTAACATATTTTATCTGTCATAAGTCTCATCTCGAGAGTTTAGCTCCGATAGCATGTCATCAAAATATAATACAATGATTTTTGTTCGGAGCTTTATAAAATAGAGCTATTATCATTCATTCTAAATGTGACGATACAGGGCCACTGTATACAAATAAACAGAAACAGACTCCTCAATTGAATAAGCAGGCTATTTTCATAAGCGCTTAAAATAAATAAATAAAATAGAAATACATTTATTTCTGTGTGATTAATTTTTGAGTCCTGATAAATTGATTCATTACGATCAATGTATCACTTATTCTATAGTGTAAAAACATAGATGCTTTTGAATTTGAATATTTAACAAAAGCATGCAAACAAAGGGCCGCTTAAGTCTTGTTCGCTTGCACTACATGTTCCAGTGATTTATTTCTAGTTTTCTTTATAACTTCTCTTTGTTGGTGAAATGATGGGGTTTAATGGACGCTTGTTCCCCGAGGCGGTAAAGGGCGGTTTCTGTGTGACGCCAGCGGCTTCTGGGTCTATGGTGGAAACGCTGCGCTATTCTGGCCTCGTGCTACTGGCCCGAGGGTTATTAGCCCTGTCTCGCCCGCTTTAAGCCCCCTGGCTCAAGACTGGCCCGACAGGAAATGCGGCTAATGTTAATTGGGTCAGAAACAAGAGAATTAATAATGATAGTCTGGCGCTCTCTGTTTGTTTATATGAAAGCCAACTTTGTTTAGCATATCTGCTCAGCTTCATTTGTTTTTTTTTTTCCTTAATGTGAGTGTGTATGTATTGAGATTACCACCAGATCATCGGGCTAAGTCAAGATCTTCCAAATGAGAAAAGGGAGTACATTATATGTCGAGGGAATGGTCATCGATGTTGTTTGACACATAACCCAGTCAATGGTGATCAGAATAGAAGAGGGGTGAGAGAATACAACCCTGCTTACAAGCCAGATTCAATTTCAAAGAATTTGTCATTTTATTATCGAGAACAATGGAGCACTCAAAGTGTTCACAGAACTTCACTAAGTTTTTAAAGTTTTTCTCAAACTTCTTAATAAGTTTTACCATCTTAGGTGGTATTCCATACGCCTTATTATCTTCTATATGCTCTCTCTCGGTGGATAATATCAAATGCTTTGTGAAGTCTATGAAATTATGTAAAGTGGGTGCATTCCATTCCAAACATTGCTCTATGATGTTGTGGAAGTGCAAAAATCTGGTCTATGCACCTCTCCCACTCTCAAGACCTGCTTCTTCTTCTCTCAATTTTGTGGTCTATGGTCTGGTCACCCCTCTTCAACAGGGATCCTACAGAAAACCTTGCTGAGGAATAGAAAGAAGTGTAATACCCCTCCAGTTGTTAAGCAATTGCTGAGGTCTCTCCTTTCTTCTGCAGTTTGAATATGAGGCTCCTACCTAACCGTGAGGGATAGTGTCACAAATCTTTGGAAAGGTCTGTTAACATGTTGGCTGATATATAAATATCCTTCAGTAGCTCTATAAGCTCTATCATCCCTGGTGCTTTACCAGGATTTCATGGCCTTAATAGCATCCACTACCTTTCTTTTGGTAGGAGGGTGAACGCTCATTCCTTTAGTATTATTGGTTGGGATGGGATTCACCCATCTGGTTCCGGTGGTTTAGTACTTCTTCAAAGCATTGTAAAATCGAATCTTCCGGCAGCCTGTTCTTTTTTCTGTTGTTATTAGCTTGCCTTTTTTGTCCTTTTTTTTTTTTTACTGGTATGGTGCTTTCGCTTTGGTGACCAGTAAGCTGCTTGGTAATCTTGTAAACCAGATTCAGTTTTCCTGTAATGCAGCATTATCGGCTTTATATGCCAGTTTTCCTTCTACAAAGCACTTTCTGTCAATTGCACTCTTCTTTACTTTCTATCTTTGGTCTTATACTCTTCTTGAGCTTTCTCTATGAGTCTGGGTGATCTGGCACTAATCGTTTTTCCTTGGCTACTCTTCTTTCATTAATCTTTTCTAAGTACTAGGTGTTATCCATGCCTTGGTCTTCTTTTTCCTGTAGCCAATCACTTCTTTTAGCAGTCTCTATGAAAACCTCCTTGATCTTGGGCTCCCCATGTATCTTCACCATCTCTTTGCTCTTGGCCCTCTTTTTATCTGTGTGTGTGTAAGTGTTTCTTGATGAAAAGATTTTGCAAAGTCTGGCTGGATCGAACTTACTGACATCAAAGATCTTTCATGTTGTTTCTAATGTTTTAAATCCTTCTATAACCAAGAAGTGATCACTGCCTTACCTTAAAACCTTACTTCTATGTTATCAGGCCCTGGACCCTTCTTGACATCTACATTTTGAAAAGACGCTAACCTTTATGAACTTCAGTATTTCCACAATTACTAGATAGTGTTCTTGGTTTTAATTAATTTCTGCACTAAAATCATGATTGTCAAACCTAAATAATACTCATTTAATTTATCCGCTTAAATTTATATATCGAGTTAAAAGCATCCAGTCTGGATTATTTTGTATCCTTTCTTCCTCATACCTGCCAAGGTTTTGAGCCCCTGCCTCTTCTGATCTTACATTTTTTTCCATTCAGCTGCTCTTCTTACCTTATCATTAAATTTTAACCTATCCTCTGTATTTCTGCTATCACCATCTTATTAATCTCTCTCTTTATGCAATGTCTCATCTGAAAAGTTATTTCTTTTGTGCAGAAGATCTGTTATTTTGAAATCCAAGGCTTATCAATATTGGGGAATACTCTAAACCACTTATAAGGAAACAATACAATCAGTGCAGAAAGAAATATACACACACACTGTCACATTACTTGAGTCTTCCCTCAAAAACAGTCCAGTCTGTGCAATCAAAGCACCCCTTAAAGTCAATAAACTGTCCTCCGGCCCAAACTTGACTTTTTTTTTCCTTTATACTGATTGCTACAGAGGTAACAAATAAACCGTGTTATGACTAGAAAACCAGTGTAGCATTTGGACCACCCATAATTGTTCATTAGATTTAACAAATCAATTATTCATTAGATTAACAAACAATCACAAACTTTCGCCCAACACCAGACTCTCCTGTGACTCTGACTCAGATAAACTTAAGATCTTAAAGTATGTAGAGAGAATCTTCCTCCTTCTTAATTCTCTCAAACAGACACATACTGCTATATGAAATGACTTTTTACATTAATTCATAGACAATTGTGTATATATTATATGTTGATACTTATAACACATTAGCATATAAGAATCTTGGAAGATTCTTCTCTTGAACAGCCAATCGAGTTTCATATTCAAACACCATGCTAGGAGACAAAGAGTCAGAACTTTTCCTCCAGAAGCTAGTCACCATTGGCTCTTGATCTCGAGGTGTGTGACCTCGATAGAAAATTAAAATCATACTGGAAGACCAACAAAACCCAAGAAGACTTTATCATTTATATCTTTAAAAAATACTGAACGAATAAAATATGAATGCAAGCAGGGTTTTTCTTGTTTTGCAGAATAATTCAAATTTAATAAATTTATTTTTAATTAAGCCATAAAAAAAAATCACCTTTATGTATGATTTTTTAGCGTTGGAAAAGTTGATCACGTTTAAAAAAATTTCAGAAAAAAGTGAAAAAAAAACATTAAAATTCGTCATTTTTATTACCGACAAAAAAGTAATGTTCATTGTTGTTTTGTTGTTTTAACATCACAGGAGGTGTATCAGGGTCTGGTGTATATGAAGCTGGTTTAGCACAGGTGAATTTTCCAAATTTTTTAAAAACTTTTTTAAAAAGAAAAAAAAATAACTGATTTTATTATGATTATTATTTTATTTTAAATTTATTTTATAAACTATTATCCCCTTTAATCCACCCCCACTTTAGCCTTTTTATTTTTAAATTTAATTTAGAAGCTTTTTTTTAAAATGTATACTTAATTAAATATAAAAGAGGGAAACATTTTTAAATAACTTTCTAAAAAATTAAAAATCTTGTTTAATCTAAAGTAAATTTTTAATATATATCCAAATCAAAAAATATGAGAAAATGGCTTGTTAATGTTTAAATATGTACTTATTAAAAGTTACCAAATGATTAACAGTTTATTTTTAATGTAAATCAAATGTTTAAAAAATTTCATTAAATTCATTTAAAAAAATTATTTTTTAAAAATCTTTAAAACTTTTAAAAATTCCCAATTTTTTAAAAAATTATGTTACAAAAGATTTTTTTCGTACTTGTAAATACTAACAAAGTCTTTAAAACCAGTTTAAATTTACCTAATGCTTTTTTTTACTTTAAAAAATTTTGTAAAAAAAGAGTTTAATAGTTTTTTTTAACTTTTTTATTCCTGACATTCATGTTATCATATTATTCATTAACCATAATCACAGTCTGAAAGTTCTATTTTGGCCTATTTTTATTGTGTAGACTTCTATTTACACATCTTAATCATTTAAAATTATTTGTTATGTTTTTACGTTTAAATCTAAATAAACGTAAAATAATTGCGTATTTTTGGGGGAGTCCCCTAGTGGTTAAGAGTTTGACCCCAAACCTAAGGGGGGTTCGAGTCCCCGGGGGGCAATACCATATTATGAAGAAAAAAAAAAATAAAAAAAAAGCCATCCAAAATTGTCATTTTTCTTGGTTCCTATGTTTTTTAGTTTTTTTTTACTTTAATAGCAAAGAAAAGAACCTATTCTTTGCCATTAAAAAAAAGAAGAAAAAACCCCACAAAGAACTACAACTATTCAGCCCAGTTTTTAGAGAAATAAATTTAAAAGTTTAAACAAACAACAAACCTTTACCACTTCAATTACTAACCAGAATCTTTTTTTGCCATGTCTACAGAAGATTTTATTGAGATTTAAAAGGTTTTTTAGTTAATGTTTTATTGTTTGGGGACTTTTCCCATTGTGAGATCAGGGTTTTTTGTTTTTAGTTGGGCTCCTGCCCCTGACTTTTAAACTTAGTTTTTGTTTGATTGCTGTAAATGGTCTTTAAGATGCATCTGTTTAAAAAACAAATGTTTGATTGGTCGGGGATGGGACTTTTTTCAATAGCTAAAATCTATAAACTAACTTATAATTTACTAAATTAATTTGGAGTCTAGTTGTTTAAATGGAATATATAATTCTTTTTGAGATTTACAAAACGGGATAAACAGAAAGGGAAAACCAGAAAAAAAAACTTTTCTTTAATTTTACTGTTCTTGTATTTTTGCTTTTTTGTTTGAATTTTAGTAGCAGTTTTGGTGTTAGATTTGATCTGTTTTTTTTATTTTGTGGTTGTCACCATGTTGTTATTCATACGCTGATTCTTATTAAAATTTACAAACAACAGTTTTTTTTTTTTTGTTTGTTTTTTTTTAAATAATTTTAACGGCTTTTAACGGGAGGGGCTCAAAGTGCTTTTTTTTTTCTTATTCGTTTGTAAGGAACGGAAAAAATTTGTACCTGAAGTAAAAAAATAAATGTTCTTATAAATCTAAAAACAATCCCAAATTTTTATTTTTTTTTTGGCATTTTTTTTTTTTGCTAAACAAAACGTTTCAAAACACATTGTTACAGCGGGGAAAAAATACAGTTAAGAGCCCAACAAAAGGGAAAACACGATCCCCATCTGGTGTGAGAAAAAAAAAAGAAAAAAACTCTAAAAGTATCCGTTTTGGTTATATAATTTTTTTTAAACCCCTTCCCCCCTCTTCTTTAAAAATCACCTTGTTCTTCGGTCAAAAGTGACCCCCCCTGAAATTAATTTTTTTTTTCAATGAAATATATTTTTGTTAAATAATATATTTTTTTATTTTTTATAATAACATTTATGTACTATGCAAATTTATACAATTTTAATTAGCTATTTTCACATTAAATTAATATTTCTTTTTTTTTTTCTTTATTATTTTTTAAGAAAATGCAAAATTTTCCCTCAAAAAAAGGGAAAATTTAAAATAAATTTTTTTTAAATGAGAATTGGGCATTTTGGAGGTATTAAAAATTAAACTTGTGTAATGTGCAAACCTCTTCTTTAGGACCCCCTGTACAGATAATACAGAAGCTTTTGATTCCCGGTTTTTTTAGACATCTTTTTTAATTTTTTTTTGGTTTTTATTTTTTATATATATAGAATTCTAAAAGCTACCTTTTTCGGTTAGATATTTTTTTGGTTTGTAAAATTTAGGTTTGACATTATGATTTCAGTCAAACTTTGAAACTTATCAAACCTTTTCCCCCAAATTTTTCCTCGCAAGTGAACGACGCCTTGTGTTGCCATCCAAAAGTGGTTCAAAATCACTCCACGGGCCTTTCCCCGGACTGCTCCCGTGGGGAAGACCTCCCGATCTCAAAACAGCGATTTTACTATTTTTAAAAAAAATTAAAGACTCATCTTTTTTCCCCCCAACCAACTAATACTATACTTACCTTTTTTTTCTTTTCTATCAATTCAAAAAAAAAAAAAAAAAAAAAAAACCCGGCCCGGTTCTGTACTAGACAATGAAAATTGTCTGACTTTTTACCGTTTGTTCTCCGTTGATCTGATTTGTTTTAGTTTCCCCTTTTGTGTTTGGATAAAAGCGCGCTAATGATTAAATGTAAATGCAAACATTAAAAATTTTTTGAAAGGGAACACATGAAAATATTTTTGTTTCTAGATTTGAAAAAATTTTAAAAACCCAACAAAATAAAGGGTGGATATGATAATTCAAAACACTTTTAACAAAAATTTGTTAATTAAAGATATTTTATTAAATGTAATTTGAAAAAGTTATTTCATATATTTTAAATTTCTCTGTTGCGTTTTTTCCATTTTTTTTGGAATTATAAATAAAAACTTTTTGTAAAAATTGAGTTTTTGGAAATCTACTCACTACTAGTTTCCCCCAGCATTTAAAATAACTTAAAATAAAATAAAATTAAAAAATTTTAATTTTTCAGGGGTTTTTTTTTTTTTTTTGGTTTTTTGTTTTTTACAAAAATAAAATTTTTAGATACTTTTAAATTTTTTTTTTTTAAAAAAAATTTTTAAAAAAATACAAAAAAAAAAAGGGGCCCTTTAAAAAAAAACAAAATTTAAAAAAACAAAGAAAATTTTTTTTTGGGTTTAAAAAAAAAAATTAAATAATAAAAAAAAAATTTTTTTTTTTATTTAGCCAATTAAAAAATTAATAAAAGACAAAAAAAATTAAAAAAAATAAAAATAATTTTAAAATAAAAAAAAATTAAAAAAAAATATAAAAATTTAAAAAATTTTTTTTAAAAAAACTTAAACAAAAAACAAAATTATTTAAATTTTAAAAAAATAAAAAAAAAAAACTAAAAAAATAATTTTTAAAATTTTTATTTTTAAAAAAAATTAAAAAATTTTTTTTTTTAAAAATTTAAAAAAAAAAAAAAATTTTAAAAGAAAAATAAAAAAAAAATAAATTTTAATTTTTTTTAAATAAAAAAATTAAAAAAAAAAAAAATAAAAACCATAAAAAAAAAAAAAAATTTTAAAAAATAAAAAATAAAATTTATATATCAAAAAATAAAAAAATATTAAAAAAAAAAAAACACAAAAAATAAAAAAATAAGTTATTTTTTAAAAATAAATAAAAAAAAAAATAAATAAAATCAAAAACAAAAAGAAAAAAAAAAAAAAATTGATTTTTGAAAAAAAAATTTTTAAATTTTTTTTTAAAAAAAAAATTTAAAATTTTAAAATTTTTAAAATTTTACAACATTTTTAAATTTTAAAAAAAAGGGAAATTTAAATTAAAATATAAAAAATTCCCAATATAAAAAAAAATAAAATGATTAAAATTTAAATAATAATAATAATCCAAAAAAAATTTTAATAAAATAAAAAAATTCTTAATATAATTTTTAAAAAAAATTAATAAAATTAACTTTTTAATGTTATTTTCCCCCATTTGCTGTTTTTTAATAATAAATTGGGAATGGACTTTTTGCTATTTTACACAAATTGTGGAAAAAATCTGTGGAAAAATGGTTTGAGAATAGAAGCTGACAACTCAAAAATATTCACGTCTTAATTTTTAAAGGTTTATAATAGAAATAAAATTGGAACAACTGATTTGCAAAAACAAAAATAGGTTTCTTATAGTAGATCCACTAAACAGGAAATATTACTTTATAAATTGTACACAAATCATCAAATAAACATTTCCATATCATCAAAGAATATAGAAATACTTTGACATCATTCAGCAATAAATAAATATGCATGCACACATAAGTAATAAATAGAAATAAGCTACTTTTAACAACTATAAATAAATACTGGCGTGACAATCAATTACACACCTCAATAAATGCAGTACATAAGAAAATTAATTTAGTAGTAAAAATCAGTTGTATTTTTGCATCAGAAAAAAAGTTATTTACATTATTTATATCAGAAAAACTACTGGATGTGAGTGTAGTTGGATGTGAGTGAATCTCTGGTGTAAAATTTGTCATTCAGCATCATTTTAACATTTCCTCCCTAACCATTGTCTTGCTCAGTTAGAAGTGAAAAATAGTGAGAAAAAGTCTCTCCCACATCCACTGAAGTGGGGGAGATGCGGTACAGGGCAGTGGGGCGAGTGTTGGGATTCGATCTTCCCTGCAGCCCACCACTCCACTGCACTAACCTCACCTGCATCCCCTTTTTGTCCATCCAGATGTACGATGTTCCCTCAATGCAGGCACAACTTAAACACAATTCTTAATATAAGTTTTTAAACCGAAACCTTGGCAGGATCAAAGATTGGGAGAGCTTTGAATAGTTCATTTCTCTCCATCACTGTCTGTAGCGGGAGGAACATTCTGCCATTGCTTCATTAAACAGCTCTGAGCCTCTCATCATCACTGAACTCCTTCAGTTCCCTCTAGTCTTGGGGACATCTCAGCCTCTCTGACCCATTTACTCAAACAGCAGCTGAGGTGCTCCAGCTGACTGAAGAGGTGGTGGCAGCTGTGGGTCTGGAGGGTTTTGGGTGGCAAGAATATCTGAGCTGTGCTCCATGATGAAGGTGGCCTGGATTTTCAGGAGCTTTCAGTTCTCTTCAACAGAACTTGAAGATTTGTTGTTGTGGTGGTTGTTTAGCTTTATTGTCCATTTGGGGAGAAACTATTTTGCAGCATTAATTCACAACACATACAGAAAATACATAATCTCAGACAACACCTTCACATATAAAAATAATACATAAAACCCCAACTTATAGCCACTGAAACAAAACAAAACAAAAAACCCGAACCCTTAAAACATTTTGTTCTTCACCGGGTTTTCTCTAAACCAGGGGGTTCCCAAACTTTTAACCCCGCACCCCATGATAAATCCTGCTGCCCCGCGACCCGCACCTCAAGTATTGAATAACCCTTTCCACGTAAGTTTAAAATATTCTGGCTGACCCCCCCCGTGAGTTTTCAAGGCGAGGTATTTAAAGTGTACTTATGGTTTCCATGGTGACGCGTCATTCTTGTCACGTGACACACCGCAAACAACAGAGCTGAATGAATGATGATCTGCTTTTATGTCATTTTCCTTTTTTTTTCAAATATTCACAAATTTGTTAGATATGGCATGAAATATCTGATATTCCGATTTTCAAATATATGCAAGTGGAAGTGTTTTGTTGTTTAAACCCTTTATAACGATCGCTTTGTGAGCTGTATGGGGATGGGCCGCATCTTTGTTTGGCGCAGACGCAGGGAGAATCGGATCTGTTGGATTTCAACCGATTGAATTCATCCACTTCTCCGAAATACATAAAAAGTAAGTGGCTGGTGAACTGGGAGAAGAATAGAGTAAACTTTTTAAAATTACTTAAAAATGTGTATCTGATATGCATAAAACGTGTCTAATTTTAATGGAAAGTTTTATTTAGCCTGTCCTTTGACATCAGTTTTGTATTTTACAAACTCTAAATGTATTGTTTTTTTAGGGACTTAAATGTCTGAAACAAAAAAAAAACATTATGTGGTTGAAAACACTGAAAAGTTGTGATGACAGCTCTGAGCGCCTGTCTCTGGTCAGCGCCCAACGCGCGAGAGCACATTTGAATTTCACGTCATGCACTGACCGGTGTGATCGATACCTCCAGGGACCAGCCTAGACTGATCACACCGGTGTGATCGTACGTGCGAAAGGGTTAAATTAATTGCAACAAAAATATATACCCCCACTTTGGGAACCACTGCTCTAAACGACGTCCTGAGGGCAGCAATTGAAATTCCTTCAGCAAAGGATGGTCCAAATTTACTAAAATTGAATGTGCTTTTGTTAAAACCTGTCTGTCAATTTCAATGGGTTGACTTTGACTCATTCCGATGATTTTCCTGCCATTTTGACAAGATTATTTAACTTATTTATATTTAACAGTGTGAGATTACCGAACCAGGCTACAATACAGAAAGAAAACACTGATTCAATGAAAGACATAAAATAAAGCCAATACTCTGATGCATACATTGAATGGACTCTCTTCCTAAAAAATAAAACAATACTGTTGTATTTCTTAAAACAACTGATATATTTGGCTCCCAAAGCATTTTTTTCTATTGATTATAATCCCAAAATATTTTATGATTGTCAGTCAACACAATATCCTCTCCGCCTCTGCTCCATCAACCCTGACACTGTGTTAATCTTCCAAAATCAATGAAAATATCTTTGGTTTTTCCCACATTTAATTGAAGGAGTAATTTACTGCACCACATCACAAAGTCTCTTACTATCGGATCGTTGCCTCGATCCTGTTCCTGTAGAGACTCACTATCATGGAGTCATCTGCATATTTAATAATATGCCTGTCCTCATATGAACTACGACAACCATTTGTGTACATGATATATAACAAGAGTGACCAACAATAACAACCTTGAGGGAGAGCCTATGGAACAAAAAACAACTGCTTAGAAGGAAAATACATTTGCTTGACTTTAACAAACTATGGCCTTTCTGGTATTTAAATATCTAAAATCCATCCAGCAACATTTAAATCAATATTAAATTGAGATAATATTTTTCTCTATTAACAAATGAAGGCTTTATGGTTTTTAAAAAGTAGAGGAAAAATTGATGAACAAATAGCCTGAGTACATGTTTTTTTTTTTTTTTTTTTTTTTTTTAAATGTTTGTTCATCAGATTTTAAAGATAAAGGATAGCATCCTCCACATCCTCACGTCTCATGCAGGGAAAACTGTAATGCGAGTTAAGCTGGTCTCTGTCTCTGTAAAAGCAATTCCTTTACTGATTCTTTTCAAAGCATTCTGTAATAATGATAGTTAGTGCGCAGCTATCTAAAATCATTTAAATTATTTTAACTTGACATTTTGGCACACGGGCATTTTTGCTTGTTTTTTTTTTTTTTTTTTCCATATTTGTTGGGGACGTTTTTGTACTTTTAATGAAAAATTCCACATATGCGCGCAGTGTCCGTAACACTTAGTTTAAGTTATAATCCTCTTCATTCCCACGCGGGACAGAAGGCCGCAACTAACTCTCTCGCATCTGGTCTGGCCCCGGCGTTGTACTGTGCTCTCCCCCCCATGATAGCCCCAATTTCTTCCAGCCAGCTGTCTGCTCCCTGTACGTCCCCATTTTATTCTGGCCTACCAGCATTTGCGTTTGCCACGTGTGTCCCACTCAGTGCCACGTTAGGTATCCTTGTCCACAGGGCATCCTAATACATGACCACCATCTTACGACGTATCTTGATCTCCTGGAGATATGGTATTATGATCTGTTCTTTATGGTAGCAGATTTGGTACTGGAGATGGTATTTGGGCCATTGTATGTGTACAGAATCTTTCTAACAAGCGATGTTGGAAGTCATCTATCTTGCTCATGTCCCTTCCCTTTCACTACTCTCTCTCCAACATTCAGCAGCCAGACAACAATCACTGGATTGTAACATTGCTGGTTATAGAGCCTTGATTCTTTGTTGTTGGGATGCTTAGATGGTGTGGACTTCCAGATGTTCTGAGTCTTGCTAACAACTCCTCTTGGCTTTAATTATTCGGGCCGTTGATATCTTTTTGGGCTCCATTATCCAGTTGCTAATAACACTACCAAGCATAATGTGTAAATCTTCACACGCATTCACATCCTCTAGCTCGGGCTCGCACTCTGCTGCACTGTTAACTGGTGTGTCATCGTAAACTCGAGAGCAATATAATACAAGCATAGTCTGCCATCTTCTGTTTGTTTTATATGTAAGCCAAATTGTTTAGCATATCTGCTCAGCCTTTGTTTTTTTTTCCTGTAATTGAGTGTATGTGGCTGAGATTCCGCCAGATCATCGGCGAAGTCAAGATAAATCTCCAAATGAGAAAAGGGAGTCCATTGAATGCCGCGACCGGAATGTTCAGATGTGTTATTTGACGCAATAACCCAGTCACAATGGTGACCAGGAAACAGAGACTGTGAGATGAATACAACCCTGCAACAAGCCAGATCTGACTCAAAGGACATTTTATTAATTCGAGAATAATGGAGCACTCAAAGTGTTCACCCAGAACTTCTCAATTAGAGTTTTTAAAGTTTTTCCTCAAACTTCTCAATAAGTTTTTACAATCTTAGGTGGTATTACCATAAGCTCTTATTATCTTCCATAAGCTCTTTCGTGGACATGTCAAATGCTTGTTGTGAAGTCTATGAAATTTATGTAAAGTGGTGCTCCATTTCAAACATTTCTCAACATTGCTCTATGATGTTGCAAAGTGCAAAAATCTGCCGTCTATGCATCCCTCTCCCACTTCGAAGACCTGCTTTCTTTCTTCTCTGCAATTTGTGGTCTATGGCTCCTATCGACCCTTTTCAACAGGATCCTACAGAAAACCTTGCTGGGAATAGAAAGAAGTGTAATACCCCTCCAGTTGTTACAATTACTGAGGTCTCCTTTCTTGGGCAGTTTAGATATGAGGCCTTTGCTCCAATCCTTAGGGATAGTGTATTCATCCCAAATCTTTTGGAAAAGGTCTGTTAACATGTTGGCTGATATATAAATATCTGCCTTCAGTAGCTCAATTTGCAAGGAATCAATCCCAGGTGCTTTACCAGAGTTCATGGCCTTAATAGCATCCACTACCTCTTTTTTGGTAGGAGGGTGAATGTCTATTCCTTTAGTATTATTGGTTGGGTTGGGATTGGTGGGCTCATCTGGTTCCGGGGGTTTAGTACTTCTTCAAAGTATTGTACCCCACCTGGGTCAGCCTGTTCTTTTTCTGTTGTGTTATTAGCTTGCCTTTTTTGTCGTTTACTGGTATGGAGCTTGCTTTTATGACCAGGAAGCTGCTTGGTAAAATCTTGTAAACCGTATTCAGTTTTTCCCTGTAAATGCAGCATTTTCGGCTTCATATGCCAGTTTCTCTACAAAGAGAGACTCTTCTTTACTTCTTATCTTTGGTCTTATACTCTTCTTGAGCTTTCTCTATGAGTCTGGGGTGATCTGGCCTTAGTTGTTTTTTTCCTGAGGCTACTCTTCTTTCATCAATCCTTTTCCAAGTACTAGGTGTTATCCATGCCTTGTTCTTCTTTTTCCTGTAGCTAATCACTTCTTTAGCAGTCTCTATGAAAATCCTTGATCTTGCCCCATGTATCTTCCACATTCTCTTGCTCTGCTTTGGCGCCTCTTTATCTGTAAGTGCTTCCAAACGGTTTCTCAGCTTGATGGAAAAGGTTTTTGCAATGTCTGGCTGACGTAACGAAAGCCGAGTTCAGGGACTGCACGATTTTAGCCCAGTTTTTGGCTTGCCAACAGGTTTTGAGAAATCGCCGACAAATGCCCGAAATCACAGGCAAATCGTGCTCATTCACATGACGATTTTCTGAGAGAATCGCAGACAAGTCGCCGACGCCTGTGAGATATTTGGAATGCTAAATATCTGGACCTGTCGGCGATTCAAAATCCTGCTGTGTGAAAAGTGTTCTGACTGAAAACTTCATCGGCAATGACCGACAGCCAATGAGTGAGCAAGATACAGAGCAGTGGGGAGTTCGGGGAGTAGTTATAGACCACAAATCAGCAAGCACAGGCAATTTGTATTGCAAGCTTCTTGCGGGCTACCATTTTTAATAATAATCCCAGTCTCACGTGAGAAACTCCGGTCTTGCACACGTGATATATCGTATTGTTTCCTTGTCACATCTCGCGTGTGTTTTGATTGTGAAACGTAGTTTGCATGCCCGACAGAGTTGTCGGCAATTCTTCCTATTGTAAAGTCATGAAGTGTGAAACCTTCTGTCGCAGATCCATCGTGCAGTGTGAACACAGCAGCGACTGAATTCTGGCCAAGATGGTCATGCAGTGTGAAAAGAACAGTGACCCGACTAATTGAAAAATCATGCAGTCTGAACTCGGCTTTACTGACATCAAAGATCTTTCGATGTTGTTTAATGTTTTTTGTGGTCCGCAGTTTTAATTTCACCTAGCTATAACCAAGAAGTGATCACTGCCTTACCTTAAAACCTGACCTCTATGTTATCAGGCCCTGGACTCTTCTTGACATCTACATTTTGAAAAAGACGTTTAACCTTATGAACTTCAGTATTTCCATAATTACTAGATAGTGTTCTCTGTTTTAATTAATTTATTTCTGCACTAAAATCACGATTGTCAAACCTTAAATAATACTCATTTAATTTATCTGCAAAATTTATGTTAGAGTTAAAAGCATCCAGTCTGATTATTTTGGTATCCTTCTTCTCAATACCTGCCAAGGTTTTGACCCCCTGCCTTCTGATCTTACATTTTTTTCAATTCAGCTGCTCTTCTACCTTATCATTAAATTTTAACCTATCCTTCTGTATTTCTGCTCTCAACATCTTATTAATCTCTCTTTTTTGCAATGCTCCCATCTGAAAAGCTGTTTTCTTTTTGTGCAGAAGATCTTTGTTCTTTTTGAAATCCAAGGATTATTATTGGGGAATACTCTAAACGACTTCTAAGGAACAATACAATCAGTGCAGAAAGAAATATACACACACACTGTCAATATTGCTTGAGTCTTCTTCAAAAACAGTCCAGTCTGTTCAAAGCTCCCCTGTAAAGTCAATGAACTGTCCTCTGTCCAAACTTGGACTCTTTTTTTTCTTTTACTCGCTTTCTATGTAGCTCTGATTTATACACAGGTAATAAATAAACTGTGTTATGATCAGAAAACCAGTGTAGCATTTGGACCAATCAGACAATTGTTCATTAGATTTAACAAATCAATTATTCATTAGATTAACAAATAATCACAAACCCCTCACCCAGCACCAGACTCTGTGACTCTGACTCAGATAAACTTTAGACCTAAAAGTATGTAGAGAGAATCTTCCCTCCTACTTAATTCTCTCAAACAGACACATACTGCTATATGAAATGACTTTTTACATTAATTCATAGACAGTTTTTTCTATCATGCATATACCCAGGTCATTGTGCATGATTACTACCTTCTTGTATATGGTTTTGTATATTGTACATGTTTTATGTATGCGTATGACAGATTACTAGTTAATATAACCTCACCTATACCATGTTTGGTATCTATGAGTTCATATTTTCATGATCTACATGAAAGTGTATGTTGATACCTATTTAACACATTAGTATTATAAGAATCTTGAAGATTCTTCTCTTGAACAGTCAGTCGAGTTTCATATTCAAAACACCATGCTAGAGACAAAGAGTCATAAACTTTCCCTCCAGAAGCGCAAGTCACCATTGGCTCTTTGACCCCCGAGAGGTGTGACCTCGATAGAAGATAAAGGCCTCACATCAGTGACCCGCTTTTCAGTCTGTGGTTCTGTTAGATTCTGAGAAGAAGAGGATGTGAGCTAGAACTCTTCTGCAACCCTTAAGTTTGCGCCAGGCTTCGGCCTTGTCTTTACATCCACCAACGATCTTTGGATCTCAGCTAATGTCTCTCTTAGCTCTTCTTTATCTCCATCTGGGAGAAAACTCTCCCGACCACAACAGAGTCAGAATAACATCTTTTTGGAGTTCATCACTCTTTAACTCCAGAAGAACGTGATCTGACTCCTACACCACTCAAACCTCCAAACCATCAAGACTTTCATCCGAGACTGCATCCAGACGCTCGTTCCAAGCCAAGGCAATGCAAGTATCGCACATTTAACTAAACGAAACAGAGGTTTAGGATAAGCTGTAGACCCCGTTATAAAAAGGCTCTGACTCATTTTTCACAACTGCACTCTCTGGTTTTTCTAACGGTTTCAGTCCTCCACTTCCACCTCCCCATGAATGAGTGATTGGTATGTTTGTTTGTCTAGTGTTTAGTTAAAACTTTTGTGCACAAATTACATGAGTTTCTGGCTCTATCACCCTTGTATATAGTGCTCCGATCTATAGCTACTAGGGGTGTGACGAGACACTTATCCCACAAGACGAGACGAGACACAAGACTGGGTTCACGAGAACGAAAAAACGAAAAAACACAAAATGCAAAAAAATGTAGGTGCAATTTGAAATCAACTTGTACTTTATGAAACTAAACTTCTATTTTAATGAATATTATATTATATTAAACGGGCAGTTGTCGCCACCTGCTGGCAGAAGAGGATAAGTGTTATTATAAACATTTATCCCAGTACTTCCGTTATTTAAATGTCTGTAACACAGAAATTATGTTGTATTGCTCTTTCTGGATCAGCAGCAGCATGAATGATTCATTAACATGGGCAGCAACAAAACGTGCTTCTCATGCTCCACTGACGCTCGCGATGTGAAACAGTTGTAATAGACATAGCTGAATCGTTGTCATTCAGGAATAAGATTACGTTGTTGTTTGAATCGAGATCGCGATCTTTAAAGGATTAATGTGTAGCTCTATTGTAAACACTGCAAATTGTTTTGCGAGGATATCGTCACTTTCTCACCAGACCAGTCGGATCTCGCGAGACACATCCCTAATAGCTAAAGGCTCTAATGCGTTACTATAAGAAAGTTACTTTCTGTGGCCACGAAAATGTCCTTTCTTAGAGTTGATATGAAATTATACTGAATGTTCGCTGGACAAACAGATTAATGTTAATTCTGCTACAGTTACTGGCATCTGAGGTAAATAATTCTAATTAATTCTAAATAATTGCAATAATTTATATATATTTCCCTTTTGAGCTAATTTGCTTCACCAGCAATAGATTTCATCGCCCCCTTAATGGAGTCATAACAGAGGTGAGTTGTCTTATTCAGTCTTGTATTCAGGGTATCTACGGATATGAACAAGTTAAATTTAAGACTTTTAAAGACTTTTTTAATACCACCGTATATGAAATTTAAGACCAAACCTCTGATGGAAATCACACATTATTTTACGTACGTATAATGTAATATTTCATTTGTTAAATGTAATATATATAGCTGTCAAAAATGCTATTATTACGATATACAACAAACTTTTCATATCAGCAGATAATATCCTATACAAAATATCTCCACAAAAGCGCCACATGACTGAGATTTCTGGTGGTGTAAACAATTTATTCTGAAGCATTATTTTATCTGTGTTCTATTAGCTTTGACAATTATCTGCATATTTTTGATATTAACCTCAGGATGCTAGGCTAATTACTTGTATAAAGGTCCATTTTTAAACCTTATTAAATGTATGCATTATATTTCATGTCAAATTTTTTAAATTGTCAATTTACACTACGGCTTTAATCAAACAGATTAATTTACACTGCCCAGTTACAACTGCAATAACTAATGTTATGCGATTATTGTTTTAAATGCAATTTTGAGTATACAAATAAGTAATGTTTGGGGGGGGGGTACATACTTTTAAACATTTTAAACTCCGCTAGCAGGTGGCGGTAAGTCATTGAATCATTCATTCAACCGTTCACTGAATCATTCAGTAACAAAACACCGCTGTGGATGCTTGAAGATTGCGCAATACTTCTGCTGTGATCTTTGTTTGGAACTATTTTAGTTGGTGAAACAGAATAAAACAGTCAATAGTGTGTCTGAAATGTAAGTAACCTAATTATGTGACTGCTTAACTACTTGTTTATTTTACATAAAATCAATGTAACATTTGCAATCGTAAGAATATTTGGCAATTAGCTCCATTGTCATGGTATGTTGCTTGACTACATCATGTTATAAATAAAACAAAAAAACTCAACATTCTGAATTTTTACCTCAGTATGTTACTTCTGTTCATTTCTTTATGTGTACCATTCAGCTCTTTTACTCATTTCATACTCATTTGATTTGATTTCTCCATTAAAGTCGCTTACAGGCAGCGCAAACCTAAAAAGCGTGACCTTGATACCAGAAATACACCATCCATTATCAATCGTTTATGGTTGAATGTAGTAAAATCAGAAGAATCATTCTCACGTTTCAATGCTTCACTGGTTATTTTTTTGTCAAACAGGCTATTTGTCCGGTTGGGCAAACAAAATTCTTGAGCCATTTTTCAATAGATTTGCATTAACCCATTTTAAACTAGCTAGGAAGCTGGTCAGCTAACTGTATCAGTAACTACAGCTGGGGGAAATCTGCCTGTCTAAAGATTGTAAACAGTCACTGAGTCCGTCAGAGACTGGAGAACGTTTTGCGGAATTGTGCCTGAAAATATTTAGGATCCATCGAATCGGAATTTAAGACATTTTAAGACCTTTAAGGCCTTTTATTAGTAAACTTTAAGACATTAAGACTTTTTAAGGACCCGTGGCCACCCTGTGTATTACAAGTAATATACTGATAAAAATTCAATCATCAATATTTTCTGACAGGTATTGCACTTCTTTTATCCAGAATCTCAATCTTGTCTGGACAGCAAACACTGGCATGAGAGGAGACAGGCCCTGCAGCATCATGAAGGCCCTCAATTCAAGAGAACGCTGGGGTAACTGACAGAAAACACACTTTACCAAACCAACATCCGGTTCAGTTCTACAGATGGGTCTGGAAACACCTCTAAAACCAGCTGCAACTGATGTGCCAGTCACATGGTCAAGGAAGGGATAAGGCCCTCCTCTTGGGGCTCTGCACTCCCTCTCTCTCTTTCTCTCATAAAACATTTTACACACATGCTAGGTACATTTAACTGTTTGTGTTTTACCATCCTTAATCTATTTTGTAGCCAGTTCAAGTGTAACCATAATGAAATCCTGTTATAAAACCATTGCCATTATAAAGTATCAGAATGAGCTTTATTGCCAGGTATTTTTACACATACAAGGAATTTGTTTTCGTTACAGAAGCTTCGCAGTGCAACAAAATGACGGCGACAGAACAAAATCACATAATAAAAGAATAAAAAATACAAATAAGTAGGTAAGGAATAACAATATACAAACTGACAATTGTATGTGCAGGTATATTACAATAGGTAGTTTTGTATGTACAGGTGTATTATGTGCAAAAATTGAAGTGTACACTAAGTATGTGTCTTAGATAAATAAGTATATGTGTATATAAATATAAATAAGTGTTGTGTGTTCCACAGTTATTTAACAAGTGTTCATTAGATGGATTGCCTGGGGGAAGAAACTGTTCCTGTGTCTGGTCGTTCTGGTGCTCAGAGCTCTGTAGCGTCGACCAGATGGCAACAGTTCAAAGAGGGAGTGTGCTGGATGTGAGGGGTCCAGAGTTATTTTGCCAGCCCTTTTGCTCACTCTGGATAAGTACAGTTCTTGAATAGAAGGGAGGGTTGTACCGATGATTCGCTCAGCAGTCCGGACTACCCTCTCTAGTCTTCTGAGGTCAGATTTACAGCTGAGCTGAACCAGACAGTTACTCAAGTGCAGAGGATGGATTCAATGATGGCGGAGTACAACTGTTTCAGCAGCTCCTGTGGCAGGTTAAACTTCCCCAGCTGGCGAAGGAAGTACAACCTCTGCTGGGCCTTTTTCACAATAGAGTCAATGTGAATGTCCCACTTCAGGTCCTGAGAGATAGTGGTGCCCAGGAACCTGAATGACTTCACTGCAGTCACATTGCTGTTCATGATGGTGAGTGGGGGGAGAGCAGGGTGGTTTCTTCTGAAGTCCACAATCATCTCCACTGTTTTGAGCGTGTTAGGCTCCAGGTTGTTGAGAGTGCACCAGACAGCCAACTCTTTAACCTCCTGTCTGTAGGCAGACTCATCACCGTCCTGGATGAGGCTGATGAGTGTGGTGTCGTCTGCAAACTTCAGGAGCTTGACAGAGAGGTCCTTAGATGTGTAATCATTGCTCTACAGGGAGAAGAAAAGTGGGGAGAGAACGCAGCCCTGGGGAGCTCCAGTGCTGATTGTACGGGTGCTGGATGTGTATTTTCCCAGACTCACTAGCTTCTGTCTGTCTGTCAGAAAGCTGTTGATCCACTGACAGATGGAGGTGGGCACAAGAGAGCTGAGTTAGTTTGGGCAGGAGAAGGTTTGGAATGATAGTGTTAAAGGCTGAACTGAAGTCCACAAACAGGATCCTCACGTAAGTCCCAGGTCTGTCTAGATGTTGCAGAACGCAATGCAGTCCAATGTTTACTGCATCGTCCACATACCTGTTTGCTCTGTAGGCAAACTGAAGAGGATCCAGCAAGGGTCCAGTAATGTCCTTCAGGTGGGCCAGTACCACTTTTTCAAATGACTTCATGACCACAGACGTTAGGGCCACAGGCCTGTAGTCATTTATTCCTGTAATTTTGGATTCCTTTGGGATGGGGATGATGGTGGAGAGTTTGAAACATGAAGGGACTTCACACAGCTCCAGTGATCTGTTGAAGATCTGTGTGAAGATGGGGGCCAGCTGGTCAGCACAGGATTTCAGACTGACTGGTGTAACACAATCTGGGCCTGGTGCTTTTTTTCCTTTTCTGCTTCCAGAAGACCTGGCGCACCTCATCCTCGCTGATCTGAATTGCAGGTGTGGGGGAGAGGGGGGTAGCAGGAGGTGTGAATGGTGTGAGCGGTTGTTTGGAGAGGTGTTCAGGACGGGTTGCAAGAGTTGTGAATGGTGTGAGCGGTTATTTGAAGAGGTGTTCAGGGCGGGTTGCAAGAGGTTTGAATGGTGTGAGCGGTTGTTTGAAGAGGTGTTCAGGGTGGGTTGCAAGAGGTGTGAATGGTGTGAGCGGTTGTTTGGAGAGGTGTTCAGGGCAGGTTGCAAGAGGAGTGAATGGTCTGAACGGTTGTGTGGAGAGGCGTTCGGGGCAGGTGATGGGTGTTCTTTCAAACCTGCAGTAAAACTCGTTCAGATCGTCTGCCAGTTGTTGATTTTCCACAGTGCTGGGGGAGGGTGTCTTGTAGTTGGTGATCTCCTTCAGACTTTTCCACACTGATGCTGAGTCGTTGGAAGTGGACTGAGTCCTTATTTTTTCAGAATAATTCCTCTTTGCCACTCTGATCTCCTTTTCCAGTGTGTATTTAGCCTGTTTATACAAGACATTGTCCCCCTTCCTGTAAGCATCTTCTTTGGCCTGACGGAACTGTCTGAGTTTTGCAGTGAACCACGGTTTGTCATTGTTGTAAGTTAGATGAGTCCTGGTAGGAATACACATATCCTCACAGAAACTGATATATGATGTCTCTGTGAGCTCGTCCAGATCGGTGGCAGCAGTTTCAAAAACACTCCAATCAGTGAGGTCAAAACAAGATTGTAAATCCTGCTCGGTTTCATTAGTTCATCTTTTTACAGTCCTTAATACAGGTTTAGCTGATTTTAGTTTCTGTCTGTAGATCGGTATAAGATGAACCAAACAGTGATCAGAGCGCCCCAAAGCTGCTCGTGGAACGAGTGATATGCATCCTTTATTGTGGTGTAACAGTGATCCAAAATATTACTGTCTCTGGTGGGACATATGATGTGCTGCCTGTATTTTGGCAGTTCACGGGAGAGATTTGCTTTATTAAAGTCCCCAAGAATGATTAAAACACAGTCTGGGTGTTGTTGTTCTGTCTCAGGCTCACGTGCACTTGCGGAGGGATGTAAACACTCACCAGAATGAACGAATCAAACTCCCATGGTGAATAGAACGGCTTGCAGTTAATGAAGAGTGTTTCTAGATCTGAACAGCACATCTTCTTTAACACTGTTACATCTGTACTCCACCTTCCGTTGATGTAAAAGCATGTCCCGTCGTCGCACGATTTCCCTGTTGATTCTGCGTCGCGGTCCGCTCTGAACAGCCTAAAGTCCGGCAGATGGAGCACGCGGTCTGGAATGGCGTCGTTTAGCCAAGTTTCTGTGAAACACAGAGCAGCAGAGTGTGAGAAATCCTTATTTGTCCGGGAGAGCAGAAGGAGTTCGTCCGTTTTGTTGGGTAGAGAGCAGAGATTTGCCAGATGGATACTAGGCAACGGCATTCGAAATCTGCGTTTTCTGAGTCTCACCAGCATGCCAGCTCTTTTTCCCCGTCTTCGCGTCCTGAAGCGTGTGATCAGCGCAGCTGCTCTGCCGACGAGAATGTCCGGCAAAACATCAGAATAGTCGAAAACTGGTAATATATCGGCAGATGTGTGGTGCCGAATGTCCAGTAATTCGTCCCTGATGAAACTGATTGCAGGAATATAACTAAAGACAGGACAAACTAACAAAAACACAAAAACAACTGCAGAGTACGTCACGGAGGCAGCCATCCTGTCTCGGCGCCAGATCTAAACTCTAATTATGTGCTTATTGCTAACTAGTCTCAATTCAACATTAACATTAAAGTGCTAACTATTGCAATACAATATAGTCACATAATATCAGTGCTCTCCCACATATTTAGCTGTTCTAACTGCTCTTATTTCTGTGGTTGGTATAAGTGGCAGTGGGGGGGGGGGTAATAGACAAGAAAATAGACAATTTTATACCATTGTGCTGTTAACGTTTCTTTAGTCATTCTGCAATTCTACAGTCTGAACCACTGCAGAGAAACCGCCCTTACAATCCTCTTTTTTACTTCTCAATGTTTTTAATCAATTTTAATCAATTTTTAAATAATTTTAACATTTTAGTACTTTGCTTTTATTGTTGTGATTATTTGTATGATTATTTTAATCATTTTAATGTAAAGCACTTTGAATTACCATTGTGTATGAAATGTATTATATAAATAAACTTGCCTTGCCTTAAAAATGATCTCCATACTGCCTTATTTACATAAAATATATGAAATAAGAAAACAAGCATTTTACCTCTGTTTTTATGAGCAAACACAGCTATCAGTATTCCAGCAATCACACTGAGCACAACAGCAACTGAAATCATGATGACTGATGTCTTCCAAGAACTAAACATATTACCTGCAAAACAAAACCATAAACTATGCACATTGTGTAAAATAAACATACTCAACGAAATTATTAAAACATATACAGTATAATGTTCAGTTCTGAGTGGTACATAGACAGTAAAATGTTTTAGCTTTACATAATGTAATGGACTGAGCTGATAATCATTAAATCTTTTTACTACTGTACATCAAAAATACCACAAGATGATGACAAAATTACAGTAACAAAAGTCAGTACTTACTTGAGCTGATAATCAGTGCCTCGCGCATGTGATGTCTCAGTTTGACTCTGCAGTGAATCTTGTCGTCACTGTGATGTACAGTAGTGGTGTGTTTCACACTGAATCCGTCTGTGTTTCTGTGTGTCTCTGTAGTTTCTGAACTCAAACTGACTCCTTCACTGTCCAGCCATTCAAGATCAGGTTCAGGGTTCCAGCCTTCAGATTCACACTGTAGATGAAGCCCTCTTGAATGATCAAACCCATCTACAGTGATCACTGGAGGACGTCCTACAGCTACAGACCAACAAGAAGAATATTCTATTGTTTTTCTGGCTTTTTTAAGTTAGAGTATGTTAAGGCTGGAATACACTACACCACTTTTGCCCCGATTTTCCCCCAATTTACAGTCTGGAGAAGTTGACTCTAGTTGATGAAAGTCAGAGCCAGTCTGCAGATCTGAGTTGACAGATTTCCTAGAAAATCATGTAGTGTATGATGGACACAGATGGATGATTTTTTTAAAGTCAGACTTTGATTCCATCCAAACATGTTTGATATTTTGAGCCGATTTTAGAACACATACTGTTTTCATTTGTCACACGTCTCCTAGCAACACTGCACATGTTTCTGCATGAGTTTGTTATCAGAGCAACTTGAAAATCTGGTAGTGTGTGATCCTCAGACGTTTAGTGTGTGATGGCCAGTTTTACTTTGTGATTATTTACAAAGTCAGTAAATGTATGGTTTTAAAATCTGTTTTTTAGATTTTAGAAGTCGTGTAGTGTACTTTAGCCTGTAGTTTTCACTGGTTTACTCACCTTCAACTCTGACATCAACAGTTGCATCATCATACCAGGATTTGGACTGAATAAAACACTTATAACGTCCTTCATCAGAGACTCGGAGAGTGATGCATCTCCTCTCTGTAGTTCTTGATGATTCAGTTTTGTTCTCCCTCTGTAGGACTGACTCTGATCTGTATTTTTGTCTTCATGATCATCATAAAGATGCACTTGTGTGTCTGTCAGATCAGATCTTAACCACTCCACTCTCATGTCCACAACACTGATGTTGGGTTTGACTGAACAGGGCAGAATCACATCTTCACCAGCGACAGCAAGAACAGTATCTGCAGATCCCACGACTTCATACCGCTCTGTTACAAGAGAAAGAGAGCAGGTCTAATTAAATGTGAACCTCCTGTCAGTTGAACTGTCATCCTTCAAGGGCTACAGCGTTCACATGTAAAACAGTGACTGTCCTTCTCCACACATCAACTCTGCTTGAAAACACTGCTTTTGTGAATTTTTCCTGTTTTATTAACTTTAATAAATGGCTCTTTGTAAACTTTATTCTAACCAAGTAGCCATGTAATAAATGGCATGATGTACATTGACCTGGTCACCTGAACTATAAACTAACCTATAATTATAAATATAGTTCAGCTGGAAAATGAATGAACATGAACACACACTTCAGCTCTTTTCATGGGTGTGAATAATTACCTGATATTGAATCTGTAATTCCACCAATAATCAGCAAAGTCAAACAAATGAACTTCATCTCTAAAGGACACAAAGGAAAATAAAACATTATAATAAACAGTCAACGTGTGTGTTAACATGCGTGTGTTCACTCTGAAAACTTGCACTTACATACACATCTACAATCAACTGGTTAAATTAGTCCAGAGAAAGACACAAATGCACAATGTGTATCTGCATGTAGTATTATTTTTCATTTATCCTTTTGTATTTGTATGGTTTAGTATCACTTAGAGACCAACCTAACCAGTTAAACACTATGTGTATTGAGAGTGAGCCTGACTATCACTATTAATTTCAAGGCATGTACTGTATAGTGTTGGAGAAAACTAAAAGCAAAATCACCCAAAGCATCAAACTCCATTGTTGCACTTGTACTTTGTCCCATTTTCCAACACTCATAAAAAGTGTTCCTTTATAGGTTAGCTCATTCTGTCAATGGATATTCATTCAGATTGAGCCTGACTATCACTGTATTAATTTTCAAGGCATTTTACTGCATAGTTTTGGAGAAAACTAAAAGCACAATCTCCCAAAACAACAAAATGCATCCTAGCAATTGCACTGTGTCCCATTTTCCAACTCTCAGAAAAGTGTTCCTTGAGAGGTTAGCTCATTCTTTCAATGGATATGTATTCAGAGTGAGCCTGACTATCACTGTATTAATTTTCAAGCCATTTTACTGTATAGTTTTGGAGAGAAAAAAAAAGCAAATTCACCCAAAACAACAAAATGTACCCTAGCAATTGCACTGTGTCCCATTTTCCAACACTCATAAAAAGTGTTCCTTTATAGGTTAGCTCATTCTATCAATGGATATGTATTCAGAGTGAGCCTAACTATCACTGTATTAATTTTCAAGTCATTTTACTGTATAGTTTTGGAGAAAACTAAAAGCACAATCACAAAACATCAAACTCCTTTGTTGCACTTGGTTTATTTCCTTAAATTTAAACACTCATTAAAAATGTTCCTTTATAGGTTAGCTCATTCTTTCAGCAGATATGTATTCAGAGTGAGCCTGACTATCACTGTATTAATTTTCAAGGCATTTTACTCTATAGTTTTGGAGAAAATTAAAAACGAAATCACCCAAAAGAACAAAATGCATCCTTGCAATTACACTGTGTCGCATATTCCAACAATCATAAAAAGTGTACGTTTTTAGGTTAGCTCATTCTTTCAAATCATATGTATTCGGAGTGACACTGACTATCACTGTTATCATTTTCAAGGCATTTTATTGTATAGTTTTGGAGAAAACTAAAAGCAAATTCACCCAAAACAACAAAATGCACCCTAGCAATTGCACTGTGTCCCATTTTCCAACAATCATAAAAAGTGTTCCTTTATAGGTTAGCTCATTCTATCAATGGATATGTATTCAGAGTGAGCCTGACTATCACTGTATTCATTTTCAAGGCATTTACTGTATAGTTTTGGAGAAAACTAAAAGCAAAATCTCCCAAAGCATCAAACTCCTTTGTTGCACTTGTACTTTGTCCCATTTTCCAACACTCATAAAAAGTGTTCCTTTATAGGTTAGCTCAATCTTTCAAAGGATATGTATTCAGACTGAGCCTGACTATCACTGAATTAATTGTCAAGGCATTTTACTATATAGTTTTGGAGAAAACTAAAAGCACAATCTCCCAAAACAACAAAATGCATCCTAGCAATTGCACTGTGTCCCATTTTCCAACTCTCAGAAAAGTGTTCCTTTAGAGGTTAGCTCATTCTTTCAATGGATATGTATTCAGAGTGAGCCTGACTATCACTGTATTAATTTTCAAGCCATTTTACTGTATAGTTTTGGAGAGAAAAAAAAGCAAATTCACCCAAAACAACAAAATGTACCCTAGCAATTGCACTGTGTCCCATTTTCCAACACTCATAAAAAGTGTTCCTTTATAGGTTAGCTCATTCTATCAATGGATATGTATTCAGAGTGAGCCTAACTATGACTGTATTAATTTTCAAGGCATTTTACTGTATAGTTTTGGAGAAAACTAAAAGCACATTCACAAAACATCAAGCTCCTTTGTTGCACTTGGTTTATTTCCTTAAATTTAAACACTCATTAAAAATGTTCCTTTATAGGTTAGCTCATTCTTTCAGCGGATATGTATTCATAGTGAGCCTGACTATCACTGTATTAATTTTCAAGGCATTTTACTCTATAGTTTTGGAGAAAATTAAAAAACGAAATCACCCAAAAGAACAAAATGCATCCTTGCAATTACACTGTCGCATATTCCAACAATCATAAAAAGTGTAAGTTTTTAGGTTAGCTCATTCTTTCAAATCATATGTATTCGGAGTGACACTGACTATCACTGTTATCATATTCAAGGCATTTTATTGTATAGTTTTGGAGAAAACTAAAAGCAAAATCACCCAAAACAACAAAATGCACCTTTGCAATTGCACTGTGTCCCATTTTCCAACAATCATAAAAAGTGTTCCTTTATAGGTTAGCTCATTCTATCAATTGATATGTATTCAGAGTGAGCCTGACTATCACTGTATTCATTTTCAAGGCATTTACTGTACAGTTTTGGAGAAAACTAAAAGCAAAATCTCCCAAAGCATCAAACCTCCTTTGTTGCACTTGTACTTTGTCCCATTTTCCAACACTCATAAAAAGTGTTCCTTTATAGGTTAGCTCAATCTTTCAAAGGATATGTATTCAGACTGAGCCTGACTATCACTGAATTAATTGTCAAGGCATTTTACTATATAGTTTTGGAGAAAACTAAAAGCAAATTCACCCAAAACAACAAAATGCATCCTAGCAATTGCACTGTCCCATGTTCCAACACTCATAAAAAGTGTTGCTTTATAGGTTAGCTCATTCTGTCGGTTGATATGTATTCAGAGTGAGCCTGACTATCACTGTATTAATTTTCAAGGCATTTTACTGTACAGTTTTGGAGAAAACTAAAAGCAAAATCACAAAACATCAAACTCCTTTGTTGCACTTGGTTTATTTCTGTGTATTTAAACACTCATAAAAATGTTCCTTTATAGGTTAGCTCATTTTTTCAATAGATATGTATTCAGAGTAAGCCTGACTATCACTGTATTAATTTTCAAGGCATTTACTGTATAGTTTTGGAGAAAACTAAAAGCAAAATCTCCCAAAGCATACTCTCCTTTGTTGCACTTGTACTTTGTCCCATTTTCCAACACTCATAAAAAGTGTTCCTTTATAGGTTAGCTCAATCTTTCAATGGATATGTATTCACACTGAGCCTGACTATCACTGAATTAATTGTCAAGGCATTTTACTATATAGTTTTGGAGAAAACTAAAAGCAAAATCAACCAAAACAACAAAATGCATCCTTGCATTTGCACTGTGTCACATTTTCCAACACTCATCAAAAGTGTTCCTTTATAGGTTAGCTCAATCTTTCAATGGATATGTATTCACACTGAGCCTGACTATCACTGTATTAATTTTCAAGGATTTTACTGTATAGTTTTGGAGAAAACTAAAAGCAAAATCACCCAAAACAACAAAATGCATCCTAGCAATTGCACTGTGTCCCATATTCCAACACTCATAAAAAAAGTGTATGTTTTTGGTTAGCTCATTCTTTCAAATCAAATGTATTCAGAGTGACGCTGACTATCACTGTATTAATTTTCAAGGCATTTTACTGTATAGTTTTGGAGAAAACTAAAAGCAAAAACACCCCAAATAACAAAATGCATCCTAGCATTTGCAATGTCCCATATTCCAACACTCATAAAAAGGGTTCCTTTACAGGTTAGCTCATTCTTTCAATGGATATGTATTCAGAGTGAGCCTGACTATCACTGTATTCATTCTCAAGGCATTTTACTTTACAGTTTTGAAGAAAACTAAAAGCAAATTCACAAAACATGAAACTCCTTTGTTGCACTTGGTTTATTTCCATATATTTAAACACTCATAAAAAAATGTTCCTATATATTTTAGCTCATTCTTTTAAATCATATGTATTCAGAGTGACCCTGACTATCACTGAATTAATTTTCAAGGATTTTACTGTATAGTTTTGGAGAAAACTAAAAGCAAATTCACCCAAAACAAAATGCATCCTAGCAATTGCACTGTCCCATATTCCAACACTCATAAAAAGTGTTTCTTTATAGGTTAGCTCATTCTTTCAAATCATATGTATTCAGAGTGTCCCTGACTATAACTGTATTAATTTTCAAGGCATTTTACTGTAGAGTTTTGGAGAAAACTAAAAACAAATTCACAAAACATCAAACTCCTTTGTTGCACTTGGTTTATTTCCGTATATTTAAACACTCATTAAAAATGTTCCTTTGTAGGTTAGCTCATTCTTTCAATGGATATGTATTCAGTGAGCCTGATTATCACTATATTAGTTTTCAAGGCATTTTACTGTATAGTTTTGGAGAAAACTAAAAGCAAATTCACCCAAAACAACAAAATGCATCCTTGCAATTGCACTGTCCCATTTTTCAACACTCATAAAAAGTGTTCCTTTATAGGTTATCTCATTCTTTCAATGGATATGTATTCAGAGTGACCCTGACTATCACTGGATTAATTTTCAAGGCATTTTAATGTATAGTTTTGGAGAAAACTAAAAGCAAATTCACCCAAAACAACAAAATGCATCCTAGCAATTACATTGTGTCCCATTTTCCAACACTCAAAAAAAAGTGTTTCTTTATAGATTAGCTCATTCTTTCAGATCATATGTATTCAGAGTCACCCTGTCTATTACTGTATTCATTTTCAAGGCATTTTACTGTATAGTTTTGGAGAAAACTAAAAGCAAATTCACCCCAATTAACAAAATGCATATTAGCAATAGCACTGTCCCCCATATTCCAACACTCATAAAAAGTGTTCCTTTATAGCTTGGCACATTATGTTAATGGACATGTATTCGGAGTGAACCTGACTATCACTGTATTAATTTTCAAGGCATTTTACTGTATAGTTTTGGAGAAAACTAAAAGCAAAATCACCCAAAACAACAAAATGCATCCTAGCAATTGCACTAGCCCATATTCCAACACTCATAAAAAGTGTTCCTTTATAGGTTAGCTCATTCTTTCAATGGATATGTATTCAGAGTGAGCCTGACTATCACTGTATTAGTTTTCAAGGCATTTTACTGTATAGATTTGGGGAAAACTAAAAGCAAATTCACCCAAAACAACAAAATGCAACTTTCATTTATAGGTTTGCTCATTCTTTTTTCAAGTCTTTTTACTGTATGGTTTTGTCGAAAATTACTGGCGAATTCACCCTTTTTACACCATGTCCCATTTTCAAACACTCAAAGTCTTTCTTTATAGGTTTGCTCGTTCTGTCAGTTGATTACTGTTCACAGTCACCCTGGTTTCGTCTGGTCAGAGGAGAACTGGCCCCCCAACTGAGCCTGGTTTCTCCCAAGGTTTTTTTCTCCATTCTGTCACCGATGGAGTTTTGGTTCCTTGCCGCAGTTGCCTCTGGCTTGCTTAGTTGGGGACACTTCATTTACAGCGATATCGTTGACTTGATTGCAAATTATTGCACAGATACCATTTAAACTGAACTGAGCTGCATGATGACATCACTGAATTCAATGATGAACTGCCTTTAACTGTCATTTTGTATTATTGACACACTGTTTTCCTAATTAATGTTGTTCAGTTGCTTTGATGCAATCTTTTTTGTTTAAAGCGCTATATAAATAAAGATGACTTGACCCTCACTATTACTGTATTAATTTTCAAATATTTTTACTGTATAATTTTGGAAAAAATTAAAGGCAAATTCACCAAGCATCTAATTGAATAAACACTTTCATTTCCCATTTTCGAACCCTCATAAAAATCTTTCATTTACAGGTTTGCTCGTTCTTTTGATTAATTCCTGTTTACAGTCACCCTGTGTAACATGGAGTCAGAGACGTTCGGATCCATATGCAGTAGTTTATTATCGAGAATGGTCAAACAGGCAGAGATCAGAAAACAGCGTCAGGTACGTCAGGGGATATCCAAAATCAGAAACAGAAACAAGCAGAGGTCGGGGCAGGCAGCAGAGAATCACAATCGGTATAAACAATCCAAGATCAAACACGGAAGGAACAAAGCACAGGGAAAATGCTCGGAAATGCCAGACAGAACTAAACAAGACTTCGCAATTATTGAGAGTCCAAACAAAGTATATATAGGGAAGTGGTAATAGGGAACACCTGGTGGTGATTAGCCCCTAAGCATGGGATTCTGGGAAATGGAGTGGGAAATGGGCACAAAATGCCAGAGTGCTGAGTGGAGTGCCCTCTACTGGAGTTCATGGGCACCCTGACAGGGCAGGCAGTGAGTTCATAGACGGTCTCCTTAGCCGTGACAGGGCAGGACGAGAGTTCATGGATGGCCTCCGTGGCCGTGACAGGACAGGCGGTGAGTTGGTGGAGGGATACTACTGACACCTTCGAAGGTTCTGCAGCAGTTGCCGCCACCTCTGGAGGTTCCACAGCGGTAATGGTCTCCTTGACAGAAACACAACAGGCTGAGAGAACATTGCTGGGTGTAACAGACAGGATGAGACGAGGCCCTGGAAGTTCAGCTGAGATGTGACGAGGCTCTGGAAGATCAACTCTGACTTGACCTTGCTCACGAAGATCAACTCTGACTTGACCTTGCTCACGAAGATCAACTCTGACTTGACCTTGCTCACGAAGATCAACTCTGACTTGACCTTGCTCACGAAGATCAACTCTGACTTGACCTTGCTCACGAAGATCAACTCTGACTTGACCTTGCTCACGAAGATCCACTGTGGCGGCCATCTTCTGCAGTGGCGCTGGGCTGGCGGCCATCTTTTGGTTTCTGGAATGGAAGATACTGCATGACTGCTATGTTCCTCATCCACAACACCCACAGTAAATGTAGAGCCACTTAATTGAAGTGCCAGATCTTTATAGACTTCCAGTGTCTAGTTGGGTTCATGCAATGGCATGATCAAACTGAGTGACTCAGACAGCCCTCCTCTGAAAAAGATCATTGGGGGCCCATCAGGACTGTCTATGCTTTGGGCCCGGGATCTTGTGCAACGCCCCTGAAAACAACAATAACATTATAATATACATTATAACATCCTTAAAAGCCATTAAAAAATAGGATAGTCTTAGGCTACAGTCTACTCATCAAAAAAAATTTAACCCTCTGGAGTCTAAGGGTATTTTTGGGGCCTGGAGAAGTTTTGTCATGCCCTGACATTTGTGCTTTTTTCAGTTTCTTATAAATATCTAAATGGCTAAAGTCTAATCTCACTGTAATCAGCACAAACTAGGCTATAATAATAATATGTGAGCAGCATGTATGTACATGATTGTGTTTTTGAGAAAAAAAATGTTATGCGTGGTTAGTGAAAAACTAAAAATGTTAAATCACTTGAAAAAGGCAATAAAACACATATAGAAAATTGGTTCCCAGATATTTTGAGAACTGGAGCTTGTAGCCTAGAATTTTTTTTTTTCTAAATGATGTGAAAATCATCTTGTTTACTCACTTACAGAAAACAATATATTGATTTAAATTTTCTAAGACACTTTTTGTTGGTAAAAGTCATATGCGAGTAGGCGTCAACTATCATGAATTCACACCTGAGAAGACAAAGGCCTGCATAATGAGCTGCATAATGAGCCATTCAGTCAGCTGTGTCACTGAGAGGGATGAGTTACAAGAAAGAATGTGAGGACAAAATAAATCTATTTAATTTTATGTTTGTAGTTTATTTAGAATATATTTAATTATCCAACAACATAATTTAATATTCACTTGTGAGTGCAGTTAAACAGTTTATTAGGAAAAATCAAAGCTGACTTTCAAACTGAATTTTTTGCATCATTACTCCAGTCACACAATCCTTCAGAAATCCTTTTAACAATCTTATTTTCTACAAAAAAAACATTTATTGTTATTATTATCATTATTATTATTATTATTAATGTTGAAAAGAGCTGAGAATATTTTTTTTTAGGTTTTTTAGGGGGGATAAATTGAAAGAACAGCAATGATAGTTACATTTGTTACAGTTACATTTATTGGTACATTTATATTATTTACATCAAGCTTTTGAATGGTATAGTAGTGTATATTGTTATTGAAACTTCATAATATTTCACTTGATTATACATTTAGTCAGGAATTATAGTTTGGAAAAAGTCTTTGGAAAAAGTCTAACTAGTAAAATGTTTACACGTTATGTGAAAACTAGTACAAGTATATAATCAATAAAAAGAGACTTACTCATGTTTATGATCTCTGCTGAATAAAGTGCTTCATTCTTTTTTCTGAGGAAATCCAAATCTCAAATCCTCAACCACATCACATCTTTTTGGGGTGAATTATGTCTTATTCCTCTCATCGCGCAGCAAACAGTAAAATAAAAAAAACTTGAAGAACAGTCTCGCTGCGTTGTCTTCTGTTGTGTGGGCATATTCAAAAGCCGCGCGCTTCAGTGAAACATTTGAATCTCAAAAGCGCGCTCAGCGCGGGGGCGTGGTCGCATTAGAAGATAATGAAGGGAGACGTGAAAAACGGACATCGCGTTGTTTTCATATGGATTACTTTATCACAGAATATTTGTTTTCAGCAGCACTTGTTTAGTTTAAAAGTAGACATGTCAGGCTTTCTATAGATATCTCTCTCATGTCTCTTCGTTTGAGTATTCACTGAGTTACAGTTAATTTTAATGACGCATTTGTATCTGAAGATCAGCGCAGACAAAGGCTGCAGACAGCACTCCTTGTTTGTTATCTTTATTTTATAAGTGCACAAAGTTTGTTGTTATTATGTCTGTATACAAAAAAAAGTAGACCCTTTACAGATTCGATTGATGTATTGCACTTATCTGTACGATCAAAACTGAAAGTGTAATTTAAGTTCTTTTCGGGGTTATCAGGAGAAAATACCCCAAAACGCGTATACGCGTTAATCGACTCCAGAAAGACCTTTACACAAAGGCTCTTATGCATGCTATTGTTTTTAAACAGTCATATATACATATATATATATATATATATATATATATATATATATATATAAATATACACACGGATTAAAATGTTTTCATTTCGGTTCATTCTTGGTTAAAAAAATAATAATAATAATAATCTTCAGGTTCCATTTGCAGAGCGAAATGAGAACGGTCCAGCATTTACAAATAATTCTTATAAACTCTGTTATCATTCTTGATTTTTCAAACTGCTAACACTTTGCATTTTTGAATTATGCCTTTACTATGTGACCAATAATTGTGAATTGTGACTTTGATCGCGCTGGTGCCTCACGCGCACATATTCATTGGAAACAGCAGTCGTTCACTGAGCCAGGGCTGCTGTGAGTGCAGGCATGTTTCAACCCAGTAACATGACAACACACCGCTCCTCAGCCAAAAAACAGACCGAGATCAGTTCAGCTGGAGGGGGTTGGGGGGTAGTTCTGTATAGCTTGTGGGGGTCGAGATAAGGTTTGAATTTCTTGCTCTTTCATATGGACAGTCTTATGAGGGTTTGAAACTTGCAGAACAGGTTTTAGGACAACTTTAAAGAAAGGTTTGATCCACTTTAAATGTTTGAAGTTTGAAATGTTTGAATTTTTTTTTTTTGCCTCCCTACTTAAAATCAATATTCAAAATGACAAAGAAATTGTTCAAAACAAGTTTTAATATAACAATAAATTCTTTTTTAATACTAGCCCATCATGCATCTAACCATCCACTCGGTTTAAAACTGGCAACTCCGCAGTGAGTCATGGACGGAGGACAGACCAAGTGTAGGCCTTAATCAATTTTCTAGTCTATATTTTCATCTCGTTAGGCCGCTGGTTTAGGTTATGTATTTATTTTTATTTCTTATATCAATTATTTGTAAATATAGCAGACACGGTCTAACGGTGTCTACACCGGACGGTCTTGTTCATATAGGGCGAAACATCTCTCTCACTCGGCAGTACAGTAGGCCTATGTGAGCGGAGTGGAGCAGCAACAATTTCCCTCCGGCTCCTAGCATTTAATAATCACTCCGCTCCGCGTTCATTGATACCAGAAACATTGCACCGCCTTCACTCCGTGGCTAAAGTTGAAATGTTATGTTCATAATAGCTTATAAAAATAAAATAAAAATAAATTAAATTACAGGAGAGTTTCAAAGGGGATTACGCTATTGTGTGCAAACTTTTTGTCCTACCAAACGCCAAACTAATAAAATTGTCAGCATGAAAAGGTATAATTTTCGCTTTCTGCTGTGCAAATTTTGTTTGTATTGAAAATAACAGTACATTTTCAGTTATTTTATCTACAGATCGATGCATTTCTTACAGATTTCTGCTCATTCAAAATCAGATACAGATGAAGTACTGTAAGATTACATTTGTTTGAATGCATTATTGCGACAGCGATTACGTGTGAATGTGCTGTGTCTGTTTAAATCATGCTTTAACTCGAAAACAATCAGTAAAACGAAGATAAACTCCTTGAGAACTTGCCTGTAACATACCGCTCGACTATTGCCGTCATTATAATCTTCTGATCGGAGAGATTATGTGTATCAAGCTATAGCTAAATATGTTTATCATGTGAATTATTGCTAAACATGCAGTTATATTACGGGCTGTTGGCATGAATTGTATTCGTGATGGAGCGGTGCTGGAGCGAGTGAAAACCACGACGCTCCGACTTTTAAAAAATCAGCTCCTAGCCCCAGTCAGAATCACTCTGCTCCGCTCATACTCTGTTCGGCAGCGTGTCTCAAACGCGCGGGGAGGGTTGAGCCCAATCATTCTCAGAACATAAATTATTTTATTTCAACTTTCGTTTTTGTGTTTCAGAGGAAAAATCAGTGTTAAGGCATCTCTCCATTACAGACCGTTCTGAAAGAAGAATTTATGCAAACGCGTATAAAATGCATTGAAAACTTTAACAGAGATGTCTAGACGGTATTTAATAGGTCTGCTTCCCACGTAAGATTTTTCTAGTTATAGTCGTTCATTATTATTAGTAATCGCAGGTTTATAATAAATTTACAAGTAATCCAGCCTTAATATATTCCGCGCTTAAGAACATGCATTAAGTTTGTCACAAAGCACAGGCAGAAGTAGCCTAATAATTATGAAAAAGGAGACATTTTAATTATTTATTAATAAACAAATGTTTTCTTGTCGGCTGCAAGATGAAATTCACAGTGCTGACTCTCTCCACATGAACGCGCCTTTAAAGAGAAATACAACCTTCACAGATTAGCTACATAATGCTTTCATTTTGAATTGATTCGTTTAAAAGTCATTTCAAGCTTTCTGTAGATATATTTCTCATGTATGTGAGACGCCACAATTTTCAGTTATTTCGTTATTAGAAAAAATAAATAAATCACGTGATCGAGAGGGCGCATCCCTGTCATGCATGCGCGTCAATATTTTTTGCACAAACACTTGAATATGAATAATAATTCACATTTTGCATATGCATTACAAAGTAAATAACTTTTTTACATGCAATTATCCAAAATAAAACCAAACAAGATTTGTAATGAAGATAAAATATGCAGACAAATAAGAATAAATGCTTCACGTGCACTCAGCATCATGCAGAGCAAATCTTGCACTGATATTTTACGGAATATTATACAAACCTGCATTTAATGCGGCTGCAATTTATTTATTTATTTTTACTTTACTTAAATTATATCAAAGCAAGCAAAGAAGACTCCATTTAAAATCACTGAAGTTGTCAATTAATGAAGCTCTTTTTATTTATTTTTTTTTTTACATCGTGTGCACTTTGTTGATAAGTGAGGACGTTTTATTAATCCATCCATTCTTTAGAGTTTCAATGATTTAGTTAAATCGTGCAGGTTTAATTTATTCGTTTCTTGTTTTAATTAGGCCTAAATAATGGAAGCGAAATTATACAGTGCCTCACGTTTTACTAAAATAAAGAAAAAAAAATTATAAAACACGCAAGCCTATCTCACAATAGGCTACCACTTTTAATGCTCCGATGCAAAGTAAACCACATTTTCTTTTTATAATATAACACATAATTCATATTATATAAATAATACTGCACACTATTTAAATGTGTCTAATCTAAAATATGGTGTAGAGAAAATATAAGCACAGGCTCATAAGCTTGATATTTATCCTGCTTGAATTCGTTCTAAGAAACGCACATATCTTCATAGGGACTAAACTTTCATCTGTGAATATTAAATATTTTTTCTTTCATTTTCCCCGACTGCAGTCAAATATAACACTTCGGTGAGGCAAAGCTGACGTCTAATTGCGAAAATGTGCTTTGATGCGCTTGTTTGAAAACTTGTGATTAGAGCGCCACTCAGCGGTCAAAAGCTGCAAATGCACTTTGCAGACGCCGCGGCGGCGGTACGAGCGGCGGTAGAACCAACGCTTTGCATGGCCACCTACTGTACTCCCAAAGGCTGCTGGATCCTGGTTTGGCGAAGTCTTCTGTAACATGGAGTCAGAAACGTTCGGATCCATATGCAGTAGTTTATTATCAAGAATGGTCAAACAGGCAGAGATCAGAAAACAGCGTCAGGTACGTCAGGGGATATCCAAAATCAGAAACAGAAACAAGCAGAGGTCGGGGCATGCAGCAGAGAATCACAATCGGTATAAACAATCCAAGCTCAAACACAGGGAAACCACTCGGAAATGCCAGACAGAACTAAACAAGACTTCGCAATTATTGAGAGTCCAAACACAGTTTATATAGGGGAGTGGTAACGGGGAACACCTGGTTGTGATTAGCCCTAAGCACAGGATTTTGGGAAATGGAGTTGGAAATGGGAATGGACACAAAATGCCTGAGTGGAGTGCCCTCTACTGGAGTTCAAGGGCACTCCAGCTGACGATCGTGACACGCTGACTATTACTTTATTATTATTATTATTATTTAACATTTACATTTACATTTAGTCATTTTGCAGACGCTTTTATCCAAAGCGACTTACAATTGGGGGATACATAAAGTGATTCTTCTTAAAGAGGCAAACAGACACAGAAAGTGTTTGTAATACCAAGTTTTAGACATTGTTCAAATAAGTACAAGCTAGAAAAGAAGGAATAAATAAAGGGATTACGATGAAGTTTTTGTTTTTGTTTTTTTTTTTAACGATGAGGCCAAGTAGTTTGGAAAGAGATGAGTTATCAGCTGTCGCTCGAAAATTGTCAGGGATTAAATTAATGGCAAATTCACCCCAAGTATCTATGTGCACCTTTGCACTATTACATCACATTCCATTTTCAAACACTCATAAAATTCTTTCCTTTATAGGTTTGCTCATTCTTTCATTGATTCCTGTTCACAGTGACCCTGACTATTACTGTATTAATTTTCATGTCATTTTACTTTTCAGTTTCGAGAAAACGCAAACTCACTTCAAAAATGTTTTTATAGAGTGTATTGTTGCACTCATATCCCATTTTCCAGAATAAAGTTTTTTTAAGTGATAATCTGGGTCACTCTGAATACATATGAATTGAAAGAATGAGCTAACCTATAAAGAAACACTTTTTATGAGTGTTTGAATATACGGAAATATCCAAGTGCAACAATGGAGTTTGATGTTTCAGGTGATTTTGCTTTTAGTTTTCTCCAAAACTATACAGTAAAATGCCTTGAAAATGAATACAGTGATAGTCAGGGTCACTCTGAATACACATGATTTGAAAGAATGAGCTAACCTATAAAGGAACACTTTTTATGAGAGTTGGATTATGGGACAAAGTACTAGTGCAACAAGTTTTGAGTGATTTTGCTTTTAGTTTTCCAAAACTATACAGTAAAATGCCTTGAAAATGAATACAGTGATAGTCAGGGTCACTCTGAATAATAAATATGATTTGAAAGAATGAGCTTATATGTACATACACACACACACACAAACATTGAAATAAAATAAAAAAACAATGAATGAAAATCATTAATATTAACATTTATAAAACATTAATAAACAATTTATAATAATGAATTTTGCATTTTGACTTTTATGTACAAAATTAAAGTATTTAAAAACTAAACATTTAAAATTAGTTAAAATAAGCAAAAGTATAAAGGAAACGTGTGTATGACAGCTTCTTTACATGCATTTTGACTGAACTCAACAACCGAACTGTAAGTGTATGATTACACGCGCAAGACAAAAAAAGTGCATCTGAAGTCACACAGACACTTGTTCAGGTAAATGTGTTTTTCGGTTGGTTCTTGACTTACCTTCAGCTGAGCACTTCTGTGTTCACAGGAGTTTCTGAATAAATTATTTATATGATTATTTGATATTAACAAAATGGTTGATATGAGAGTTATTAAAGATTGAAAGGAGAACATTACAGTGACAGGTTCACTTTCACAATCGACCTGTTGACAAAGACACGCCCTAATCCTCCTCCAGCTGCTGAAACCAGTCTCTGTTCGTGAGGAGTGTCTCAGGCTTTAACTGAAGGATTATTACTGGCTTCTGCGGAGCGCTGAGATCTTTACCATCAGTTTGAAGGAAGCCAATAGATTTTAAATTGCTCTTTACTACAAAACTCCAAGATCACTATTCAGTTTTTCATTAAGAGTAAATAATTTACTACAAGTTACATTTGCCTAGTATGTAGAGGATTCACATTTTCCTATTTAATTTCATAATAAAAAAAAAATATTACAACAAAATGGCACAAATTCAAAGTCACTTTTCAACAATTAAGTGACATGGAAGGGTCAGCAACAGAACCAGATCAAATCAAGACAGATACAGAAGAAGAAAGTAAAAAACTAGAAATGGCTCAAAATCATTTCTACAATAAACGATATTACAACATCAAACCGTTTTATTGCATTTTGACTTCATTATAGTATTCATATATATACAATATACAGTTACAGGTCAAAAGTTTGGAAACATTACTATTTTTAATGTTTTTGAAAGAAGTCTCTTCTCAAGCCTGCATTTATTTGATCAAAAATACAGAAAAAACAGTAATATTGTGAAATGTTATTACAACTTAAAATAATAGTTTTCTATTTGAATATACTTAAAAAAAAAAAAAAATTATTCCTGTGATGCAAAGCTGAATTTTCAGCATCATTACTCCAGCCTTCAGTGTCACATGTAACATCCAGTCTATCACATGATCATTTAGAAATCATTCTAATATTCTGATTTATTATGAGTGTTGGAAACAGTTCTGCTGTCTAATATATTTGATGAATAAAAGGTTTAAAAAGAACTGCATTTATTCAAAATAAAAAAAAAAAAAAATTCTAATAATATATATTCTAATAATATATTTTCTTTACTATCACTTTTTATCAATTTAACACATCCTTGCTGAATAAAAATATTGATTTTATTTTAAAAAAAGAAAGAAAAAAAAAATTACTGACCCCAAATTACTGACCAGTAGTGTATATTGTTATTACAAAATATTTATATTTTAAAAACATAGCTTCTTTTTTTTTATTTTTATTTTTTTACTTTTTATTCATCAAAGTATCCTAAAAAAGTATCACATGTTCTGAAAAAAAATATATAAGCAGCAGAACTGTTTCCAACTTTGATAATTAAATCATCATATTAGAATGATTTCTAAAGGATCATGTGATAATGATCCTAAAAATTCAGCTTTGCATCACAGAAATAAATGATAATTTAAAGTATAATAAATTTAAAAACAATTATTTTAAATTGTAATAATATATCACAATATTCATTTTTTTTCTGTATTTTTTGATCAAATAAATGCAGGCTTAAAGAGCAGAAGAAACTTCTTTCAAAAACATTAAAAATAGTAATGTTTCCAAACTTTTGAGCTGTGCTGTATATTATATATATATATACATATACACACACATACATAAAGGGGTTTTGATATTTAAAAAAAAAAATCTAAATATGATAAACAGAGGAGGGGTTTAAGGAATCTACATTTTTGTATAAAATATTTTGCAATTATAATGTAATTAATCAAAATAAAACCAAACACAAAAAAAAAAAAAAAATATTTCTCCAAAAGCCGCTCAAGAAATTGCATTAAACATTTTACACATGCATGTATCGAACTGCTCAGTGAGCTGTCATGAACCGCACACAAACAGGTAGATCCAATTGCAGTGTTTTATTGGGACAATCCAAAATCAGAAACAGCCAGGCAAAGGTCAAAATCCAGATAAGCCGTCCAAAACACGAAACACAAACATCCACAAGGGAACCAGAAAAAGCAGGGTGACATTAAACAAGGACTCCATAACAATGACAGAAACAACCAGGGTATTTATAGACAGGTGCAAACAATGTAAGTGGGGACAGCTGAATACAATGAACAGTGATGAATACAGACAAGGCTTGTGGGAAATGTAATTCCTGAGGTGGGGTGACGATATGGGAAAGTGAGACCTCTAGTGGACACCCAGGGAACACAAACCAGACACTGTGACCAGATGCTCCTCAGAGCCAACACAACAAAACCCAAAACAAAAAGACCAGGAGGGAGGTGGACTGGTGGAGGTAGAACAGGGGGAGGGATGGAGGGCCAAGCCCATGTAGGGGAACAGGGACCGGCAGCGATGGCTCCACCGACAACCAAGGTGGATCAGTCAGTTCAGGGGGCCAGGGTGGACCCGAAAGTTCAGGGGACCACGAGGGACCAGGCAGTTCAGGTGGCCACGGAGGATCAGTCCATTCTAGTTGTGCAGACGGCCAGGGAGGAACTCGCCATTTGAGTGGCCAGAACGGAACCTGCCATTCGGGGAGCCAGTGAGGAGCAGGCTGTGCCGATGGCCAGGGAGGAACCCGCCACTTGAGCGACCAGAGCGGAACCTGCCCTTCCGGAGGCCCTGCGAAGACATGAAGGTGTTCTGGAAGGCCTGTGGAGACGTGAAGGTGCTCTGGACGGCCTGTGGAGACGTGAGGCACCTCGGCTTTGGGCACCGCCTCTGGAACGGCCTCGGTCACGGCATCGGGCACTGCCTCGGGAACGGCCTCGGGCACCGCCTCGGGAACAACCTCGGACACGGTCACCGCCTCGGGAACGACCCGGGAACACGGGCACCGCCTCGGGAACGACCTCGGACATGGGCACCGCCTCGGGAACGACCTCGGCCTCGGGCACCGCCTCAGGAACGGCCTCGGACACGGGCACCGCCTCGTGAACGGCCTCGGACACGGGCACTGCCTCGGGAACGGCCTCGGACACGGGCACCGCCTCGGACACGGCCTCGGACACGGGCACCGCCTCGGGAACGGCCTCGGGCTTGGGCACCGCCTCGGGAACGGCCTCGGGCCTCTGGAACGGCCTCGGTCACGGCCTCGGGAACGGCATCGGGAATGGCCTCGGGCACGGCCTCGGCATCAGGCACCGCCTCGCCCTCCGGAACAGCATCGGGCACCGCCTCGGGAACAGCCTCGGGGCACCGCCTTGGGAACGGCCTCGGTCATGGCATCGGGAACGGCCTCGGCATCGGGCACTGCCTCGCCCTCCGGAAACAGCATCGGGCACCACCTCGGGCTCGGGGCACCGCCTCGGGAACGGCCTCGGCATCGGGCACCGCCTCGCCCTCCGGAACAGCATCGGGCACCGCCTCGGGAACGGCCTCGGGCACCGCCTCGGGAACGGCCTCTGCCTCGGGAACGGCCTCTGCCTCGGGCACCGCCTCGACCTCCGGAACGGCCTCGGGCACCGCCTCGGGCTTGGGCACCACCTCGGGAACGACCTCGGGCACCGCCTCGGGAACGGCCTCGGCATCGGGCACCGCCTCGCCCTCCGGAAAGGCATCGGGCCTGGCCTCGGCATCGGGCCCCGCCTCGACCTCCGGAACAGCATCGGGCCCCTCCTCGACCTCCGGAACATCATCGGGCACCGCCTCGGCATCGGGCACCGCCTCGGCCTCCGGAACAGCATCGTGCACCGCCTCGGCCTCTGGAACAGCATCGGGCACCGCCTCGGCCTCCGGAACAGCATCGGGCCCGGCCTCGGCCTCCGGAACAGCATCGGGCCCGGCCTCGGCATCGGGCACCGCCTCGACCTCCGGAACAGCATCGGGCACCGCCCTCACCCTCCGGAACAGCATCGGGCACCGCCTCGCCCTCCGGAACAGCATCGGGCCCGGCCTCGGCATCGGGCACCGCCTCGACCTCCGGAACATCATCGGGCCACAGCCTCCACAACGGGCACCACCTCGGCCTCCGGAACAGCATCAGTCACCGCCTCGGCCACCAGAACAGCAACAGACACCGCCTCGGCCTCTGGAACAGCATCGGGCACCGCCTCGGCATCGGGCACCACCTCGGCCTCCGGAACCGCATCGGGCACCGCCTCAGCCTTCAGAACAGCATCGGGCACCGCCTCGGCATCGGGCACAGGATTTTTCCCCCATGTAATGGGACTCTAATGGGACCCAAACGGTTCAAGGTCCAAAATGACAGTGTTCAGTGCAGCTTTCAAATGGCTTTAAACGATATCAGACGATGAAAGAAAGGGTCTTATCTAGCGAAACAATCGGTCATTTCCAAAATAAATAAAAAAGTTTAAGTTTTATAAGCACAAACGCTGGCCTTGCTCTGTACTGTGATGCGCGTTGAAGACGTCACGTAATACGCAATTACGTTGAAAAGGTCAAGCTTGACGTAGGCGGAAGTACCGTGTCAGTGTTTACAAGTTGAACGTGCAAAGAAAATTTAAAACGCCGTTTACAAAAAAAAAGGAAGTTAAAAAGGTAAAACAACGATGTCGGACGATTTTGGAACTTTGAACAAACTAGAAGAGAAGATGAGATGGAGTTTTTTCGCCCTGCCCTACCTTTTTGAACCGGAATACACAGAGGAAGAAATTAGGCAGATGGACGAGAATGCTGCGCGGCTACACACACCTCTCAAGCATCGGGCAGACGAAGATCTAACGAGACGTGGTGGTGCACATGTGGCAAATGCCAAACCATTGCCAACAGAGGAAGAATCTCAATGCTGCCACGACTGGACCATTTCAATCCCGCCATTAGAATCAATCATTGAGTCAGCTGGTGAGACCCTGTTTACATCTCGCTGCATTACCAACAAAAAATGGATTTCCACCGTTACTGAGCAACAGCGTGTTAGAGGTGTTTTTTAGTTTGCCCAAAATTAACTGGAGACGCCGTCCGAGGCCCCAAGGGACCTGGTGGCACCCTAACAGTTGAGTAAGTATCGCGTGTGTAGTATGATTATTACATATACATATGTTTATCATTTTTCATATTTTAACGTTAATTATTTAAAAGGGATTGACTGCACACATTTCCTTTTATTTTACAGTCAATATAGGCTGGTGGCATACCGGATAGTTCTGGAATGGATGCTGAAAGGGGAGAGATTGGGGAAGACGCAACAGGAGGGTTCTTCCATCCTGTGTTTGTCAGTGCCATCAGATTGTCATACCCTTCTCCATCAGGACAGTATGTAGGCTTCAGAGAATCAGAAGAGGCTTTTTGGTCTTTTGTAGGAATAATAATTTGAAAATACAATTTGAATTACAAGGTTACATTTTTTATATACATTATAATTTGTTGTGGCTTGTTTGTTACTGTAATTGCTGTATTTTTATTATTTTTTTTTTTTGCATAGTCAATGTTATTTGTTGTTGTATATACATCAACACTACATACTTATTGATGTCTCACACAAATGTTTATTTTGGAAGAATAAAACAAATTTGAGAAATACATTCGTTGATGTTTAATTCCAACTGATGTGGGGTACCATCAGTAAGGACCCATACATTTCACCACTAACACCACAAAAATATTTGTTTGTTTTTCACCAACAGTGTTTTCTGTTTTTTGCCCCAATAGAAAAAAATCAGAAAAACTAAAAAAAAAAAAAAAACCAATGTATAAAACAGACTTCAACATTTTTAAAGCAAATTAGTGTCCAAATCGTGATAAACGCTTTGCAATTACTTCTTGCTTGTCAGGCCTTGGTGTTAGGGCTATGTTCTGTGGCAATGGGTGATGATGAGTCAAACGACAAGAACTTTCCTTGTAAACAACGCTGGTGTCCAGCCGCCGCTGTACAACTTTCTCAACCAGAGACTCTCTGAATTTTTGAGTGGTTTGTGTAAAAATCGTTTTTGGCTACCCATTCTTTGGTATGTTTGGGGAAAAACCACTTTGTACCGAGATGCACCTATAATAAAAGAAAATTGATGAAACATAATAATTACACGATTTGTATTGATTACATTACTACAATAGAATGTTCACATTTGATTCTCAACTTGATTAACTTAGATCTCTATTGTCATCACACACCATATTGAAAAAATCTTTAGTAGTTACACACAATATGTTGTGTTTCAACTTACCAGTAGTGGTTGTTGCTTGCTGACGACCTACATTTTCATTATGGTCAAGGATAGCGAGTTGTGTTCGTGCAACCATGGACGCATAATGAAAATGCAGGTTCTTTGGGCAGTATTTCAGTAGGACAGAATGAAACACCTCCAGTTGTCCTAAAGATAAAAGAAAAAAATGTATACGGTGTACCTACATGTACATGTGTATGTACATTACTATGTGTATATAAATAACTTACCAGTGTGTTTGAAAAGAGCCATTTGCCTCAAATCCTTTTCAAGTCCTTTGTCCAGGACAAGGACTCTGCAGTGTGTGGAAGGCACGTGAGTCTTTTCCAAGCCATTTTTTTTCTGCGTTGCTGTTCTGGACTGAGATCATTGTGTACACATTTTTTCTGCTTTCCCTTCTTTAAACCAACTGTGCACACCTGTAATGTGATAAAGTATGGACTTCCAATTTTCGATCAGTTCCTGTATAAATACATGAATACTCAAAGTAATTATTATACAAATGTATAAATTATAAACATAGAAAAATAGATGTTTATGGTCCAGCAACACCAATATTTAAAAACTTACAAAAAAAAAAAAAAAAGCTTCCTTTAAAGAACAAAGTAAAATTTGTGCGTGTGTATAAAGAAATTTAACTTAATATTAAACATTACAGAACTTACGTCAGGGTCGCCTCCACACAGTTGCAGAGCAATACCATAAATGGTTGCAAATACTTCATGTCCATGGCTGCAGCTCTCGATTGTCCTTGTATCTTGACATGGAGCACAACTTTTTGGAAAGTCCTTAAAAAAATATAATTTTAATTATAAAATAATTAAAAAGGATTGACAATATAGTGCATAACAAGGTTAATCTAGTACTTCACAGTTTATTGTAGCAATTTTTTAAATGCATGAAAACAAACACATTGTATATTCCTACATAGGAATAAATAAGTTTTAGACTATGTTGCCTTTGGGATAATTCATAATTAATATCTCTTTCTCAGTCTCTTGTGAGACAGTTACCTTTGACTACATGCCAAATATCAAATTCGTGGTGAATGTTGGGATATTCTACACGCATAATCTTTCTAATAGATGGCGATCTGTCTGTGGTCAGCACGTCGATTTGATTCCTTGTTCTTGTATTGTGTTCACAGCCCTCTTGAATCCTACTGGCTCCATGGCCACAGAAAACTGGATGCTTCTGTAACCTGAAATGCAATATCATGATAGATAAACAAGGATTGTGTGTATTTTTCATTGATGTTCAAAACAAACAAAATATTATTTTTTTACTTTTTAAAACCATTTTATATATGATCATAACATTGTAAAAACTGCCAGTAATGTTACTGTACTTGACTTTAAAATACTGAACACCCACTAAAGTTACTTAAAATTAATAACATACAGGATGTAGAATTATGTCATGTAAACTGACCTGCACCAATTCAAAGTGAACAATCTTGTCTGTTGTGTCATCCATGAAACTGTACATGTTGTATTTGGCCGAAAATCCAGGGCTAAAAGAAACCACAAGTACAAAACTTGTTAAAAAAATTTTTTAAAATTGTCAAAAAAAATAAAATTACTACATTTACTTGCCTGTCTGACCTCCCATCTCCCGGACAAATGAACTGGATTACAGAGTTCAGTTTGTAAATGTAAGTCATTCATTGCTGCTTTCTGTTGTTCTTTATATTCTTCATCAATGACTGGAATAAGGTAGGAAGACTGAATGTCAAAGTAAGTGGTTTTATGGGGTATTTGAAGGTTGAGCAAAGTGGCCCAATCAGCGATGTCTGTATATGTTGCTCCAGTGAATAGTGTGCATGCAGAAACAAGAAGATTATTAGCTGGCATTCCCCTAACATCACTGCATGAACTCCACTTTCCTTTGTGTTTTTTTTTCACATTCCCAGTGAACACGGAGAACACTTCCCACTGTTGCTTTTGCGGTCTTTGTTATTACTGATCCACATTCTTGACATCTTTTGAACAGCTCCATGACATTGGGCTCGTTGACAATCCATTTTTTCTTGTTTCCAATGCATTTCACATTCCTCTTCTTCTGAGTTTGTGGTAGACGTTGATGTTGAACTCAGTGGCTGAAAACTAAGATCTTTCTTGTCCGATTGAGGTTCTATGGAAAGCAGGCTAACATCAAGCGCCAAACTTTCTTCTAATTGCTCTTCAATCTGTTCTGGTTGATTATACACAGGGGGCTGTGAAATTAAATGGATTAAATTTGGTTTATAATAAAACTGAATATAAATTTGTAATGTAAATAGTATGTTTAATAAATTTATTACAGTATATCTGTGCATTTTTAATGATACAACATCATCAAAATATTAAATACTACATTTTATGTAATATATACTAAATTATATTTTTCCCAATGACTAACACAAAAAGCATAATTTACCATAATTTCACTTTGTAAACTGGTAACAAATTATGGTACTTACAGTCTGGTTGGAGTGTATTGCAGGTTGGGCAAAATATATTCCAGATGATGAGGGTGTTTTCCTGTTTCTAACACTTTCAGGACTTGTGAGCAGTAAACGAAGTTTAGATGGAGCATCTGCAAACTGTCTCGTGGTAGTTCCTGGATCAGAGTCCTGTTGCTTTACTGGTGTTGACTGTGGAACATTCGCCAAAAACTCTACTGCTTCATGGACCCCAGCTCAGCGTTACTGTCTGTTGCTGGAGACTCTAAATTTACACGAGACGGATACTTAGGAGTAAAAAAAAAAAAAAAATTAGCAAGTCTACAGTAATAGGAAGATATTAGTGATAAACATTCACACGTTATGAAACACACTGACGAGAAAAAAACGTCAGTGCATCTAATATAGTAAAAAAAAAAAAAAAAACATACATACCTCTGTTTGCTGTAAAAACGTACTGGGCACCGCCGACGCTTTCAGATAACGGCGATGTCCTTGCTGGGAGGGTTTGAAATCATCCTCGAAAAAATGATCACTGCACACTCTCTTACATATTAGAGCATGTTCGGATGTGTTGATATCCAAGTGCAGCGCGAGCAACCACAGTTTCAATCGCTCAGGATTGTGTGTAGGAAATCTATGAAAAGTCAAAAATGTCTGTCCTGACGAAAATGTTCTTTTAGGCCTTTTAATATTACGCACACGAAACGGGCATTTTAAACGATAAACTGACACAAAGACATATGAATAGGTGTATATGGTACTCCTTCGGCACATTTGTAAACACTGACACGGTACTTTCCGCCTACGTCAAGCTTGACCTTTTCAACGTAATTGCGTATTACATGACGTCTTCAACGCGCATCACAGTACAGAGCAAGGCGAGCGTTTGTGCTTATAAAACTTAAACTCTTTTTTTTTATTTTGGAAATGACCGATCGTTTCGCTAGATAAGACCCTTATTCATCGTCTAGTATCGTTTTAAAAGCCATTTGAAGCTGCACTGAACTGTCATTTGGACCTTGAAAACCGTTTGGGTCCCATTAGAGTCCATTACATGGGGGAAAATCCTGGAATGTTTTCATCAAAAACCTTAATTTCTTTTCGACTGAAGAAAGAAAGACATGGGCATCTTGGATGACATGGGGGTGAGTAAATTATCAGCAAAAGTTTTTTTAAAAGTGAACTTCTCCTTTAACATGACAGGAGTGTGCATCAGGGGCCTGTGTGTATCATGAAACTGGTTTAGCTGACAGGTGAATTCAGTTTAGTTTGTTATAACTCTGGGTTTTAGGCAACATGAAAGTGTTTGGCTTTTAGCTGTGATCATCACCAGTAACTTATGCTCCATGTTAAACCGCTGCTCCGGGAAACAGGTTATGTTCTGGTTTAGAGATCTCAGACTGAAACTGACCAATCAACTCTTAACAAAGCAACACATCTTCTGATGCAATAAAGTCACTCCCCCGTTTGCTCTTGCTCCAAATTAAAGTGCACTAGATAGTAAAAACATTTTTAAAGAAAAAAGAATTGTCTGGCTTTTATTAATTGATTAGTTTGATTATTATAATTATCTTATATGATTTATATAATTATTATACCCTTAATCCATTCCCACTTTAGCCATTTTAGTTTATTAATTATGAAGTTTTTATTTTTAATAATATACATATAAATGTGGTAACACTTTAGAATAAAGTTCCATTAGTTAATGTTAGTTAACTACTTTAGTTAACATGAACTAAGGAAGAACAATACTTCTACAGCATTTGTTTAATCTTAGTTCATGTTAATTTCAGCATTTACTTATGCATTATTCAAATCAAAAGTTGTGCTTGTTAACATTAGTTAATGCACTGTGAATTAGCATGAACTAACAATGAATAACTGTATTTTCATTAACTAACATTAGCAAAGATTAATAAATACAGTAATAAATGTATTGTTTCATTGTATGTTTCATGTTAATTAATAAATTAACTAACATTAACTAATGGAACCTTATTCTAAAGAGTTACCATAAATATAATTATATAAATATATACAGGCAAGATGGGGTAACACTTTATAATAGCTTTCATTAATAAATCATTAATAATCATTATATAATGCTTAACAGATCATCAGTTAATATATATTCACAATGTCACGGTGTCTGTTCTGTGTCTCCCTGGTGGCCACTAGAGGTCTCACTTCCCCTTATCGTCACTCCACTTTAGAACTGCATTTCCCATAGTCTTGTCTGTTTCATCACTGCTCATTGCACTCAGCTGTCCGTGGTTATCAATCATTGCACTCAGCCAATTCCCCGTTAGCATTGTCATTTCCTTGTGTATAAATACCCCGGTTGTTCTGTCATTGTCACGGAGTCCTTGTTGAATGTCACCCTGGTTTGTCGTGGTTCTCGGATGTTGTGTATGTTTCTTGTTTCTTGTTTCTTGTTTTCTTGTTTCTGGACTGCTTACCTGGATTGTGACCTTTGCCTGGGCTGACCATGAGATTTGGATTATCCTAATAAAAAACATACTGCAATTGGATCTACCTGTTTGTGTGCGTGTCGTGACAGAAGGACTCCGTCATGCCTAGATCCAGCGGTGTGGGATTTCGAATCGGTTCCCCAGCCACCATGGAGGAACGGAGGGGGAGATTCCGGAACTTAACCACCCTTCGTCAAAGGGGGAGTGAGGTGGGTGGCCTGGCGCAATTGTTTTGGACCATGGCGGTCGGGATGGGTTATAACGATGCAGCACTGAAGGACTTTTTTAACAACTGTCTGGATGACCCTTTACCTCAATGGGAGATGAAGGGGCTGGAGATCCTAGACTTTTGGGGGTTACCCATTACCTGTGCCATCGTTCTCAATGGGATACTTCGACCACACCTGTGTCTCCAGAGAAGAGGGCCGCCAGCCCAGCGCCACAGCACAAGATGGCCGCCAACCCAGCGCCACAGCACAAGATGGCCGCCAGCCCGGCGCCACAGCACAAGATGGCCGCCATTCAGCACCACAGCACAAGATGGCCGCCAGCCCAGCGCCACAGCACAAGATGGCCGCCAGCCCAGCACCACAGCATGAGATGACCGCCAGCCCAGCACCACTGCACAGGAGGGTCGAATCTACACCTGTGTTGGCAGACAAGATGGTTGACTCAACGCCTGAGTCTTCCGTCAAGGAGCCACCGGCACGTCATCATAGAGGCCGCAGGAGGAGGAGACAGGCGTCAGCCGTTCCTCAAAGCCCGGAGGACGTTCGCCCGAGCAGGCCGCTGCCGTCCAGGAGGACGTTCCCGAGCAGGCCGCTGCCGTCCAGGAGGACGTTCCCGAGCAGGCCGCTGCCGTCCAGGAGGCCGTTCCCGAGGCGGTTCCCCGATGCAATGTCCGTTGCCGAGGCGGTCCCCGATGCCGAGGCGGTGCCCGAGGTGGTTCCCGATGCAATGTCCGCATGCCGATGCGGAGGCGCTGGTGGCCCGATGCCGAGGCGGTGCCCGATCCGAGGCGGTGCCCGAGGCCGAGGCGGTGCCCGAGGCGGTTCCCGATGCAATGTCCGAGGCCGAGGCGGTGCCCGATGCCGAGGCGGTGCCCGATGCCGAGGCGGTTCCCGATGCGGTGCCCGATGCCGAGGCGGTGCCCGATGCCGAGGCGGTGCCCGATGCGGTGGCCGAGGCGGTGCCCCCGATGCCGAGGCGGTGCCCGATGCGGTGGCCGATGCCGAGGCGGTGCCCGATGCGGTGCCCGATGCCGAGGCGGGTGCCCGATGGCGGTGGCCGAGGCGGTGCCCGATGCCGAGGCGGTCCCCGATGCTAGGTCCGATGCCGAGGCGTGTGCCCGATGCCGAGGCGGTGCCCGTGCGAGGCGGTGCCCGATGCCGAGGCGGTGCCCGATGCGGTTGGCCGAGGGCGGTGGCCCGATGCCGAGGCGGTGTCCCCGATGCTAGGTACCGATGCCGAGGCGGTGGCCCGATGCCGAGGCGGTGCCCGTTGCCGAGGCGGTGCCCGTTGCCGGGGCGGTGCCGATCACACATGATGCCGAGGCGGTGCCCGAGGCGGTTTCCCGATGCAATGTCCGATGCCGAGGCGGTGCCCGATGCCGAGGCGGTCCCCGATGGCCGAGGCGGTGCCGAGGCGGTGCCCGAGGCCGAGTCGTGCCCGATGCGGTCCCCCGATGCCGAGCGGTTCCCGATGCAATGTCCCCGATGCCGAGGCGGTGCCCGATGCCAAGGCGGTGCCCGAGGCGGTGCCCGATGCCGAGGCGGTGCCCGAGGCGGTCCCCGATGCTATGTCCGATGCCGAGGCGGTGCCCGATGCCGAGGCGGTGCCCGATGCCGAGGCGGTACCCGAGGCGGTACCCGAGGCGGTACCCGATGCCGAGGCGGTGCCCGATGCCGAGGCGGTGCCCGATGCGGTGCCAGAGACGGTTCCCGATGTAATGCCCGAGACCGAGGCTGTTCCGGAGGTCGAGGCGGTGCCCGATGTTGTTCCCGATGCCGAGGCGATGCCCGATGTTGTTTCCGTACCGAGGCTGTGCCCGATGCCGAGGCTGTGCCCGATGGCCGAGGCGGTGACCGATGCTGTTCGCAGGAGTCGAGGCGGTGCCGCACGAGGCTGTTTGCCCGATGCCGAAGCGGTGCCCGATGCTGTTCCGGAGGCCAGGGCGGTGCCCGATGCGCAGGCCGAGGTCGTTCCCGAGGCGGTGTCCTTGTCCAAGGCCGTTCCCGAGGCAGTTCCCGAGGCTGGTGCCCGATGCCGAGACCATTCCCGAGGCGGTTGCCCGATGCCGAGGTCGTTCCCGAGGCGGTGTCCTTGGTCCGATGCCGTTCCTGAGGCCATTTCCCGAGGCGGTGCCCGATGCCGGGGTCGTTCCCGAGGCGGTGTCCTTGTCCGATGCCATTCCCGAGGCGGTGCCCGATGCCGAGGTCGTTCCCGAGGCGGGGGGTCCTTGTCCAACGCCGTCCTGAGGCCATTCCTGAGGCCGTTCCTGAGACCGTTCCCGAGGCGGTTCCTCCTTGTCCGATGCCGTTCCTGAGGCCATTCCCGAGGCGGTGCCCGATGCCGAGGTCGTTCCCGAGGCGGGGTCCTTGTCCAATGCCGTTCCTGAGGCCATTCCCGAGGCCGTTCCCCCGTGCCCGATGCCGAGGTCGTTCCCTGAGGCGGTGTCCTGTCCGATGCCATTCCCGAGGCGGTGCCCGATGCCGAGGTCGTTCCCGAGGCGGGGTCCTTGTCCAACGCCGTTCCTGAGGCCATTCCTGAGGCCATTCCTGAGACCGTTCCCGAGGCGGGGGTGTCCTTGTCCGATGCCGTTCCTGAGGCCATTCCCGAGGCGGTGCCCGATGCCGAGGTCGTTCCCGAGGCGGGGTTCCTTGTCCAATGCCGTTCCTGAGGCCATTCCTGAGGCCGTTCCTGAGACCGTTCCCGAGGCGGTGCCCGATGCCGAGGGTCGCTCCCGAGGCGGTGTCCTTGTCCGATGTCGAGCCCGAGGCTGTTCCCGAGGCGGAGCCCGAGGTCGTGGCCCGAGGCCGTTCCCGAGGCGGTGTCCTTGTCCAATGCCGTTCCTGAGGCCGTTCCTGAGACCGTTCCCGAGGCGGTGCCCGATTGCCGAGAGGCACGTTCCCCGAGGCGGGGTCCTTGTCCAATGCCGTTCCTGAGGCCATTCCTGAGGCCGTTCCTGAGACCGTTCCCGAGGCGGTGCCCGATGCCGAGGTCGTTCCCGAGGCGGTGTCCTTGTCCGATGCCGTTCCTGGAGGCCATTCCCGAGGCGGGGCCGATGCTGTTCCGGAGGGCCGATGCGGGGCCGAGATGGTTTCCGAGGCGATACCCCGTGTCCAAGGCCGTTCCCGAGGCGGTGCCCTTGTCTGAGGCCGTTCTCCGATGCCGTTCCCAATGCCGTGACCTGGCCATCGCCACAGCCTGCTCCTTACTGGCTCCCCGATTGGCAGGTTCCTTTCGGGCCACTCAAATGGCGAATTCCTCCCTGGCCGTCTGCACAACGAGAATGGACTGATCCACCGTGGCCACCTGAACTGCCTGGAGCCCTCGTGGTCCCCTGAACTTTCGGGTCCACCGTGGCCACCTGAACTGCCTGGTCCCTCGTGGTCCCCTGAACTTTCGGGTCCACCATGGCCCCCTGATCTGACCGAGCCACCTGGGCTACCAGGGGAGCCATCACTGCCGGTCCCAGTTCCCCTACACGGGCCTGGCCCGCCATCCCTCCCCCTGTTCTGCCTCCACCAGTCCACCTCCCTCCTGGGTCTCTTTGTTTTTTGGTTATTTTGTTCTGAGGAGCATCTGGAAGCTGCTCCTTAGAGGGGGGGGTAGTGTCACGGTGTCTGTTCCTGTGTCTCCCTGGGTGGCCACTAGAGGTCTCACTTCCCCTTATCGTCACTCTCCACTTTAGAACTGCATTTCCCCATAGTCTTGTCTGTTTCATCACTGCTCATTGCACTCAGCTGTCCGTGGTTATCAATCATTGCACTCAGCCAATTCCCCGTTAGCATTGTCATTTCCCTGTGTATAAATACCCCGGTTGTTCTGTCATTGTCACGGAGTCCTTGTTGAATGTCACCCTGGTTTGTTGGTTATGTTTCTTGTTTCTTGTTTCTGGACTGCTTACCTGGATTGTGACCTTTGCCTGGCTGACCATGAGATTTGGATTATCCTAATAAAACATACTGCAATTGGATCTACCTGTTTTGTGTGCGTGTCGTGACACACATAGATAGAAATATGAGATAAATGTGCTTGTTAATGTTTACTAATGTACTTATTAAAAGCTACCTAATGATTAACAGATCATTATTTAATGTAAATTAAAATGTTTATAAATGTCATTAAACTGTCGATTCATATGATCAATGCACTTTTTAAAAATCTACAAATAATTTTAACAGAAATTATGATTACAAGCTTATTTGTTACTGTACTTGTGAATACTAAAAAATGTCATTAAACTTCAGTTCATATCACCTAATGCTCTTCTTTTACATTTACAAATGTGTTCAAAAAATGTGCTAAATCAGTAATTTTTAACTGTTTATTATTCACTGAACTATTCATGTTATCATATTATTCATCAACTCATAATCACAGTCTGTAAAGTTCATATATTTGGTTTATGTTTCTTGTGTAGACTTCTTCTATTTACACATCTTAACAAATCATTTATTAATTATTTATTCATGTTTGTGCAGAAGCCAATCTAAAGTGGAAACTATTTATCATTAGTAAATGTTTATAAAACGTTTACTAATCTTTCAGTATGTTTTATGGTCACTGGATTTTAGCTGCTGTAACAATGTTTGTGTAAAGGATGGTTAGTTAATTTTATGTAAATGCTTCTTAAATACGTAACACACATTACAATTTGGATGAAAAACATGTTTTTATTGCCTCAACACTAATATTAATATACTAGTATATATCATTAAACAGGGTATTCCTTGAATCAATACATCAGCAGGAGAAAACAAATCTTTTTCTTGTTTTCTTTTTTTTCAAGAAAAATAACTCGTTCATTTATCAAAACAATGTAATATAAACAGATTGTACCATGTTTCCCTTATAGTAACCAAACTGACCCCTCTACACTTTTGACCTCTTACCCAACCCTTAAACAACAACCACCAAACCCTAACCTTCACCATCTCACACCTCAATAGCAGCAAAAGTGTTGTACATTAACAAAAACTTTTCAATCAATGTATAACATCTGTTAAAATCATCTGTAGATTTTCAAAACATGCATGATCATATGAATTAAGTTTAATGACATTTGTGAACATTGTAATTTACATTAATTATCTGTTGATCATTAGGTAATGTTTTAGTAAACATTAACAAGCACATTATCTCATGTTTTCTAGCTATTTGAATATATATTAACTGGTGATCCGTTAAGCATTATATAATGATTGGTAACCCTCTGGCCCTCTTCGTTTAGGAGTCACACTTGCCTCCTTCGCAGTCAAAAGTGACCGAAGAAAAAAAAACCCTTGAAATGTAAAGTTTTTTTTTTTTTTTTTTTAACAAGAAAATCAATGTAATATATTTTTTGTTCAATAATATTTTTTTGATCATTATTCATGATTTTGAGGGAATTTTATGATACTATGCAATATATATACAATTTTAATGAGCTATTTTTCTCCATTAGAATTAATATATATATATAATATATATATATATATATATATATATATATATATATATATATATTTTTTTTTTTTTTTTTTTTTTTTTTTTTAATTTCTTTACTATTTTTTTAATAAATGCAATATTTAAATATAGTAAAAATATAGTGAAAGAATTTAAAAATAAATTTTGTGAAGTGAGAATTGGGCCATCTGGAGGCATTAAAAAATAAAAACTTGTGTAATGTTGCGTAAAACTCTTGTATTAGCACCCTGTAATATACAGTACAGGTCAAAAGTTTGGAAACATTACTATTTTTAATGTTTTTGAAAGAAGTCTCTTCTGCTCAATTTATATACAGTACAGGTCAAAAGTTTGGAAACATTACTATTTTTAATGTTTTTGAAAGAAGTCTCTTCTGCTCATCAAGCCTGCATTTATTTCAAAAATACAGAAAAAACAGTAATATTGTGAAATATTATTACAACTTATAGTAATAGTTTTCTATTTGAATATACTTTAAAAAAATAATTTATTCCTGTGATGCAAAGCTGAATTTTCAGCATCATTACTCCAGACTTCAGTGTCACATGTAACATCCAGTCTATCACATGATCATTTAGAAATCATTCTAATATTCTGATTTATTATGAGTGTTGGAAACAGTTCTGCTGTCTAATATATTTGATGAATAAAAGGTTAAGAAGAACTGCATTTTATTCAAAAAAAAAAAAAATTCTAATAATATAAATCTTCTTTACTATCACTTTTTTTTATCAATTTAACACATCCTTGCTGAATAAAAGTATTGATTTTATTTGAAAAAAGAAAGAAAAAAATTACTGACCAGTAGTGTATATTGTTATTACAAAATATTTATATTTTAAAAACATAGCTTTTCTTTTTTTTTTTATCTTATTCAAAGTATCCTAAAAAAGTATCACATGTTCTGAAAAAATATTAAGCAGCAGAACTGTTTCCAACTTTGATAATGAATCATCATATTAGAATGATTTCCAAAGGATCATGTGATAATGATCCTAAAAATTCAGCTTTGCATCACAGAAATAAATGATAATTTAAAGTATAATAAACAAAAAAACAACTATTTTAAATTGTAATAATATATCACAATATTACATTTTTTTCTGTATTTCTAAAAAATAAAAAATAGTAATGTTTCCAAACTTTTGACCTGTACTGTATATATCTAGACATTCTAAAAGATTACCTTTTGTCAAGGTTTAGATATTTTTGGTTAGACAAGTATCAGGTTTTACATTGATTACAGTCAAACATTAGAATCTTGTTAGAAAGGGAACGCATAGAAAGCATTTTTGTTACTCAGTATTTGAAAATTAGAAAAATCTAACAAAATAAAGAATGGATAGTGATAATTCAAAAACACTTTATTTTAAATAGAAACATTTTGTAATCAATTGATATTTTATTTAATGTAATTCAGTAAATTTTATTTCATATATTTTCAAAATTTGCTCTGTTGCAGTCTTACCAGCTTACTTCTGTGTATATATGTATATGTTTGTGTGTGTGTGTGTGTGTGTGTGTGTGTGTGTGTGTGTGTGTGTGTGTGTGTGTGTGTGTGTGTGTGTGTGTGTACAAATTTCTCCTGATATTCTAGAGTCACCACTTTTTTTCTGACCGGTGACTGATTTGTAGTTTGTACCACCAAAAAAAATTCATTGAGCTTTACATTTGTGGAAATCTACTCGACTGCTTGTTCACTATCAGCATTTAAAATAACTTAAAATAAATATAATAAATCATTTTTAAGTTGGTTGCTCAGTTTGCTGTGTTTTTTGTCAGTGTGTTCGGTTTCTTTTGTGTTTTTTTCACTAAACAATACCGCTTGTACTTAGATCCCGCTCTATATATTGTTGTTTTTTTGCAACCAGCCATAACAGTATCTGAATAAAATGTATTATATAAACAACTGGTGACCATTTACCAGATCCAAGATTAAATGAATACACACAGTTAAAACAGTGTTTTTTATGGCTGACTTTAAATGAATAATGAATTAATAATGTAATAAAGATAAATTCACCATGTTGTAGTCTTCTCTTCTCATCCTTGTAGTTGACTGTGTTTCATTCTGTAGTTGACTGTGTTCATTCTGTAGTCTGCTCTTCTCATTCTGTAGTCGATCATGATCTGAAAAAGATTCAGAATAAAGACAAGAGAAAACAGCATTCAGACAACAAATACAAATATAATTTGTGAACAATAACTACAAATTACATGAACTAAGATATACTCAAAAGTATATGAATACAAAAGAATAAATATTTTGTGTATGAAAACAGACTTATTACTGAATTAACTTATTGATCACACTTTAGTTTGGGGACCAATTCTCACTATTAACTAACTAACTAACTAACTAACTAACTATTAACTGCAATGTTTTGCCTAAAACTAATTTGCTGCTTATTAATAGTAAGGTAGTTGTTAGGTTTAGGTATGGACTTTTTTTTGAAAAATCTGTGGAATTATGTGAAATGGTTTTGAGAGAATAGAAGCTGAAAACATTACTCAAAAATATTCATGCCGTAACTTTTATTTAAGGTTTACAATAGAGATCAAATTGGAACAACTGGTTTTGTTAAACAAAGATATGTCTCTCTTATAGTAAATCCACTAAAAGGTGCAGGAAATATTACTTTATAAATTCTCAATTATAAACCAATATCTAATCTTCCTTTATAGGCAAAAATTATAGAAAAGGTAGTCCTTAATCAGCTGAACAAATACTTAAACTCAAGTGGATACCTGGAAAATTTTCAATCTGGTTTCTGACCGCATCACAGCACAGAGACAGCACTCATCAAGATAATAAAATGATATTCGTTTTAAATTCTGGCAAAATATCAGTGCTGGTATTGCTAGATCTCAGTGCTGCGTTTGACACTGTCGATCATAACATAATACTAGACAGACTGGAAAACTGGGTCGGGCTTTCTGGCATGGTAATCAAATGGTTCAGATCATACTTAGAAGGGAGAGGTTATTATGTGAGTCTAGGAGTGCATAAGTCTAAGTGGACATTCATGACATGCGGAGTCCGCTCTTGTTTTAGCCTGTATATGCTCCTACTAAGTCAAATAATGAGAAAGAACCAAATTGCCTATCCCAGCAATGCTGATGATACACAGATTTACCTAGCCTTATCGCCCAATGACTACAGCCCCATTGACTCCCTCTGCAAATGTATTGATGAAATTAATAGTTGGATGTGCCAGAACTTTCTTCAGTTAAACAAGGAAAAAAGTCATTGCATTTGCAAACAAAGATGAAGTTTTCAAGGTGAATGCATAAATTCACTCTAGGGGTCAAACAACTAAAAATCAAGTCAGGAATCTTGGTGTGATTTTGGAGACAGACCTTAGTTTCAGTAGTCATGTCAAAGCAGTAACTAAATCAGCATACTATCACCTAAAAAACATTGCAAGAATTAGATGGTTTGTTCCCAGTCTTGACTTGGAGAAACTTGTTCATGCCTTTATCACCAGCAGGGTGGACTATTGTAATGGTCTCCTCACCGGCCTTCACAAGAAGACCATTAGACACATATTTAGCTGTTCTTACTGCTCTTATTTCTGTTTTTGGTATAAGTGGCAGTGGGGGGGGGGGGGGGGGTAATAGACAAGAAAATAGACAATTTTATACCATTGTGCTGTTAACGTTTCTTTAGTCATTGAGCAATCCTACAGCCTGAACCACTGCAGAGAAACTTCCATTACAACCCTAATTTTTTTATTATTCTCAAATGTTTTAATTAATTTTAAATCAATTTTTAAATAATTTTAACATTTTAATACTTTGCTTTTATTGTTGTGATTATTTGTATCATTATTTTTAATCATTTTTATGTAAAGCACTTTGAATTACCATTGTGTATGAAATGTGCTATATAAATAAACTTGGCTTGTCTTAAAAATGATCTCCATACTGCCTTATTTACATAAACTATATAAAATAACAAGAAAACAAGCATTTTACCTCTGTTTTTATGAGCAAACACAGCTATCAGTATTCCAGCAATCACACTCAGCACAACAAAAACTGAAATCATGATGACTGATGTCCTCCAAGAACTAAACATATTACCTGCAAAAACAAAACCATAAACTAAGCACATTGTCTAAAATAAAACATATTTTAAAGAAATTATTAAAAACATACAGGTGCATCTCAAAAAATTAGAATGTTGTGGAAAAGTTCATTTCAGTAATTCAACTCAAATTGAGAAACTTGTGTATTAAATAACATTTATTAATTACATTAATAAATTAACAAATAACATTAATTAAAAACATTTTAGTGAATTGTTTGCCTTCTGGAAAGTATGTTCATTTACTGTACATGTACTCAATACTTGGTAGGGGCTCATTTTGCTCTCAATTCGGCGTGGCATGGAGGTGATCAGTTTGTGGCACTGCTGAGGTGGTATGGAAGCCCAGGTTTCTTTGACAGTGGCCTTCAGCTCATCTGCATTTTTTTGGTCTCCTGTTTCTCATTTTCCTCTTGACAATACTCCATAGATTCTCTCTGGGGGTTCAGGTCTGGTGAGTTTGCTGGCCAGTCAAGCACACCAACACCATGGTCATTTAACCAACTTTTGGTGCTTTTGGCAGTGTGGGCAGGTGCCAAATCCTGCTGGAAAATGAAATCGGCATCTTCAAAAAGCTCGACAGCAGAAGGAAGCATGAAGTGCTCCAAAATTTCTTGGTAAACGGGTACAGTGACTTTGATTTTCAAAAAACACAATGGACCAACACCAGCAGACGATATTGCACCCCAAATCATCACAGACTGTGGCAACTTAACACTGGACTTAACACTGGACTCCAGACTCTAGAACCTTGGTTTCCAAATGAAATACAAACCTTGCTCTCATCTGAAAAGAGGACTTTGGACCACTGGGCAACAGTCCAGTTCTTCTTCTTCTCCTTCTCCCAGGTAAGACCCCTCTGATGTTGTCTGTGGTTCAGGAGTGGCTTAACAAGAGGAATACGACAACTGTTGCCAAATTCCTTGACACGTCTGTTTGTGGTGGCTCTAAGGCTGCGGTTCTCTCGGTTGGTTGTGCATTTTTTTCCCCACACTTTTTCCTTCTACTCAACTTTCTGTTAACATGCTTGGATACAGCACTCTGTGAGACAGCCAGCTTCTTTGGTAATGGAATGTTTGTGGCTTACCCTCCTTTTGAAGGGTGTCAATGATTGTCTTGTGGACAACTGTCAGATCAGCAGTCTTCCCCATGATTGTGTAGCCTAATGAACCAAACTGAGAGACCATTTTGAAGGCTCAGGAAACCTTTGCAGGTGTTTTGAGTTGATCAGCTGATTGCCATGTCACCATATTCTAATTTGTTGAGATGTTGTGTGAATTGGTAGGTTTTTTGTTAAATGTGAGCTGAAATCATCACAATTAAAAGAACCAAAGACTTAAAGACTACTTCAGTCTGTGTGCATTGAATTTATTTAATACACGAGTTTTACAATTTGAGTTGAATTACTGAAATAAATGAACTTTTACACAACATTCTAATAATTATTGAGATGCACATATATAATGTTCATTTCTGAGTGGGTACATAGACAGTAAAATGTTTTAGCTTTACATAATGTAAATGGACTGAGCTGATAATCATTAAATCTTTTTACTGCATCAAAATTACCACAAGATGATGACAAAATTACAGTAACAAAAGTGTCAGTACTTACTTGAGCTGATAATCAGTGCCTCCAGCATGTGATGTCTCAGTTTGACTCTGCAGTGAATCTTGTCATCACTGTGATGTACAGTAGTGGTGTGTTTCACACTGATTCTGTCTGTGTTTCTGTGTGTCTCCATAGTTTCTGAACTCAGACTGACTCCTTCACTGTCCAGCCACTCAAGATCAGGTTCAGGATACCAGCCTTCAGATTCACACTGTAGATGAAGCCCGCCTGAATGATCAAACCCATCTACAGTGATCACTGGAGGACGTCCTACAGCTACAGACCAACAAGAAGAGCATTCTGTTGTTGTTCTGGCTTTTTAAGTTAGATAGAATATGTTAAGCCTGGAATACACTACACGACATTTGCCCCGATTTTCCCCCAATTTACAGTCTGGAAAAGTTGATTCTAGTTAATGAAAGTCAGAGCCAGTCTGCAGATCTGAGCTGACAGATTTCCAAGAAAATAATGTAGTGATGGACACAGATGGACGATTTTTTTAAAGTCAGACTTTGATTCCATCCAAACAATGTTTGTTATTTTGAGCCGATTTTAGAACACATACTGTTTTCATTTGTCGCGTCTCCTAGCAACAAGGCACATGAGTTTGTTATCGGAGCAACTTGAAAGTCTTGTAGTCTGTGATCCTCAGTCGTTTAGTGTGTGATGGCCAGTTTTACTTTGTGACTATTTACAAAGTCATTAAGTGTCAAATCTGTTTTTTAGCTTTTAGTAGTCGTGTAGTGTATTCCAGCCTTTAGTTTTCACACTGGTTTACTCACCTTCAACTGACATCAACAGTGACATCATCAGACCAAGATTTGGACTGAATAAAACACTTATAACGTCCTTCATCAGAGACTCGGACTGATGAGAGTTTGAGTGATGCGTCTCCTTTCTGTAGTTCTTGATGATTCAGTTTTGTTCTCCCTCTGTAGGACTGATTCTGATCTGTATTTTTGTCTACATGATCATCATAAAGATGCACTAGTGTGTCTTTCAGATCGGATCTAAACCACTCCACTCTCATGTCCAGAACACTGATGTTGGGTTTTGACTGAACAGGGCAGAATCACATCTTCACCAGCTACAGCAAACACAGGATCTGCAGATCCCACGACTTCATACCGCTCTGTTACAAGAGAAAGAGAGCAGGTCTAATTAAATGTGAACCTACTGTCAGCTGAACTGTCATCCTTCAAGGTCTACAGCGTTCACATGTAAAGCAGTGACTGTCCTTCTCCACACAGCTCTGCGTCCGATCATCTCTGCTTGAAAACACTGCTTTTGTGCATTTTTCCTCTGTTTTTATTAACCTTAATAAATGGCTCTTGTAAACTTTATTCTAACCAAGTAACCGTGTAATAAATGGCATAATGTACAGTGACCTGTAAAGACACTCACACGCACACGTCACAGACACGCCAGGCTCCAACCCCATCCAATCATAGCGCACTCCCTCACCTGAGTACTGATCAAACACACCTGCCCCTCATCAGCACCTCATCTACCAGCACTTAAAAGACACTCACACGCACACAGTCACTGTCCGGTCTCGTTCGCAACTAGGATTACCTACCTGCCGACTTCAAGGACTTCCGTTGCTATACTTACCTGTCTTCAGTGATTCCCAGTTACCTCCTGTGTCGATCGTGAGTGTGTGTGTGTGTGTCTCCAGCCCTCAACGTCTCCACTCCTTTGCTGCTTCCAGGACCTTCACCCTAAACCATCACAAGGACAGTATTCAGTTTTACTCACTCTCAGCAATCACCGCTATACCACTGTTTCCCCACCTGCTCTGCTTATGTCAATAAATACCACCTTATCTGTGATCTTCTGTCTCTGACCCATCTGTACCGTAACAGAAGACTGGACCCCAAACTGACTGACACAAGCATGAGCCATCCAGACCCCTTCCAGGACCTCGTAGATGCCTTCTTCACCTTCAGTGCCCTCCAGTCCCATGGCCAAACCAGCGCCCTTTCTCTGGTTCGGCGGAGGAATGCTGCGGATTTCTCCTGCAATGTTCACTGGTCCTGGAGATGCAGCCGCACTTATTTCCCACCGAGCGATCCAAACTGGCATTTATCATATCACAGTTGAAAGGTAAAGCACTTCAATGGGCCGATTCCATTTGGACCCATAATAATCCTGTCATCCAGTCATATACCAGCCTTGTTGACCACTTCAGGGAAGCTTTCGGTAAACCTACCTGGGATTCATCCATCAGTGAAAAACTATACAATTTAAAACAAGGCAAGATGTCTGTGAATGATTATGCTCTCCAGTTTAGAACTCTCGCGGCCACAAGTGGGTGGAATGAACAAGCTCTGCTAACGACATATCGGCAAGGATTGGATCCCTGAGTGTGGTTGCATCTCGCTGCATACAAGGATACCATCGGGCTTGAACATTTCATCCAACTCTCCATACGCTTCGCCACTCGTATGCAGTCGTGTCTCGAAGAGCACCAGGGCCAGCCTCAACACAACATCTCCCTCTGCCGACCAGAACCCGTCAACCCTCCAGAACCAGCCCATGAACCCATGCAAATGGACTCTACCTGCCTGACTGGGGCTGAACGGCAGAGAAGGCTGACCCAGAATCTGTGTTTATACTGCGGATCTCAGGGGCACATCCTCTCCACATGCCCCATACGCCCTCCTTGTTCTCTGGTGAGTGCCATCTTCCCTACCATAAATCAGATGAAACCACTCAACCACTATTGTGACACTTACTGCTGCTGATATTTCTATTCCAGTCAATGCACTCCTCTATTCTTGGTCAGCCGGCAACTTCATCTCTGGCTCCCTCTGCCGTCAGCTCCACCTCCTGACCACAGCCACGCAATCCTCCTACCAGATCCACTCAATAACTGGAAGGCCGCTGTGCAGGAGACGGGTTCGCCGTAGTGTCGGGCCACTTCAGCTGCAAATTAGCATTCTTCACAAGAAAAGATCCATCTGCTGGTTCTGGAGGAATCCACCGCTGACGTGGTCCTAGGGCACCAGTGGTTGGAGCAGCACAATCCTGTCCTCTCCTGGAAGACTGGCAAATTCCTGAAGTGGGGGCGAAACCTGTTTCATGGACTGTTTTCCCCGAGGTTCCGGTTCCATCCTCTCAGCTCCCTAAACCACTCTCTGTCTGTGCAACCTCCATAGAGAGTCCGATGGAAAAACGATCTGTGGACATACCGACGTGTTACGCCCCCTTAAGTGATGTTTTTCTGCCCAACAGAGCCTCCTAGCTGCCCCCCACATCGGCCATGAGACTGCACCATTGATCTGCTTCCTGGTGAGTCAGTTGCCAAGGGAAGGATCTATCCCCTTTCCATCCCGGAGGAGAAAGGCCATGGAGGAGTATATCAAAGAGGATCTGGCTCAAGGCTACATCCGTCCATCCACTTCCCTGCTGCTTCGAGCTTCTTCTTCGTGGAGAAAAAAGGATGGAGGCTTGCGGCCCTGCATTGACTACCGAGCCCTCAACCAAATCACCGTTAAATTCAGATATCCCCTTCCTCTCGTCCCAGCAGCCCTGGAACACCTCTGTGGTGCCACTGTCTTCACCAAGTTGGACCTCCGCAGCGCGTACAACCTCATCCGGATACGTGAGGGGGACGAGTGGAAGACAGCCTTCATCACACCCACTGGACACTACGAGTACCTTGTGATGCCGTATAGCCTGGTCAACGCCCCCCCTCCGTATTCCAGGACTTCATCCATGAGGTGCTCCGGGAGTTTTCTCCACAAATTCGTCCCTGGTCTACATAGATGATATCCTGATTTACTCCCGGAGCTTGACCGAACATCGTCACCACAGGTCCTGAAACGCCTGAGGGAGTACCACCTCTACCTGAAAGCGGAAAAGTGCTCCTTCCATCAGCCCTCAGTACAGTTCCTTGGATATAACATCGATAGCAGTGGCATCCGGATGGACGAGGGGGAAGGTGGATGCCATCAGGAACTGGCCAACCCCTACAACCATCAAAGCACTCCAAAGATTCCTCGGCTTCTCCAATTTCTACCGCCGCTTCATACAGAATTATAGCTCCATCACCAGTCCACTTACAAGCCTTCTCCAGAATAAGCCCAAGTCTCTGTCCTGGACCTCATCGGCCACGGAGGTCTTCGCCACCCTCAAAGAAGCCTTCACTACCACTCCTCTCCTGGTTCACCTGACCCGGACAAACCTTTCATCGTGAAAGTGAATGCCTCCACACCGGAGTAGGGAGCGGTACTCTCGCAGCAGCAGGGGAATCCCAGCAAACTCCATCCATGTGCCTTCTTCTCCCGCAAGCTCAACCCGGCAGAGGTGAATTACGACATCGGCAACCGCAAACTCCTGGCCATCAAGCTAGTGCTCGAGGAGTGGAGGCATTGGTTGGAGGGAGCAAGACATCCGTTCCAGGTCCTTACGGACCATAAGAACCTGGAATACCTGAAAATGGCCAAGAGACTCAATCCCCGACAAGCCCGGTGGGCTTTATTCTTCACCCTTTCAACTTTACCATTTCCTACCGACCCGGATGCAAGAACCTCAAGGCAGATGCCCTTTCCCGTTGTCACACACCTGAAGAAAACTCTGAAGAACCAGAATCCATACTTCCAGAAAGACTGTTGGTCAGCCCGATTACCTGGTCCACGGAGACCATACCCTCCTCCAATGCCTCAGCCAATACTCCGCCGTGTTGCCCACCTGACAGGCAGTATATCAAACAGGACACGGCGCACTCCACTCATCCACGCTGCTCACACCTCACTAGGCACTGGCCCACCCGGGGGTCAGTGAAACCCTCTCATTGCTAAAAGAACGCTTCTGGTGGCCCAACATGGCATCCGAGGTCAGAAGGTACGTGCAAGGATGTAAGGAATGCGCCATCTCGAAGAGCCCACATCATCTACCATCCGGCCAGCTCCTACCTCTGCCCGTTCCCAACCGACCATGGTCACACCTAGGAGTAGACTTTGTAACCGACCTTCCCATGTCAGGTAACTGCAACCTGTAATATTTTGTGGTAGTGGATAGATTCTCTAAATTTCTGTCGTTTGATTCCTCTCAAGGGACTACCGACTGCCATGGAAACCGCCAAACTCATGTTCAATCACATCTTCCGGTACTTTGGCATCCCCAAAGATATCGTATCAGACAGAGGACCTCAATTCATCTCTCGGTCTGGAAGGCCTTTCACTCACTCCTAGGTGTGGCCATCAGCCTATCATCAGGGTACCATCCACAGTCGAACGGGCAGATGGAAAGGAAGATCCAAGAGATCGGTCGCTTCCTCCCGTACCTTCTGTCACGGCCACCAGGACTCTTGGAACCAGTTTCCTAGGGTGGGCCGAGAGCGCTGGGTGCGCAGTGAAGCCCCCCTTCATATCTGGACGCCAGAGTGGTTCCGAGGTCCGAGAAGCCTGGATTCGGGGGGTGGCCCCTCGGTCCCTATGGACGGAGGTTCTGGGTGCGGCCATTTCTGGGTTCCCCCACGCCGCCTATCGACCAAAGTATGGGCACCCTGCCCTGCTACTCCTCCTGACAGACCTGCCCTGAGGCAGAGGAAGACCACCACGCGCGGGGTCCTCGGCCTCAGGCCGAGGCCGTGGGGGTGGTGGTACTGTCACAGACACGAGGCTCCAACCATCCCTCGCACGCGCACCCACCTGCGTCTGATCACCAACCTGCCCCGTCATCACGCACTTCTTACCCGCACTTAAAAGACACTCAGCAGCACACCAGTCACGGTCGGTTAGTTGCAACTGGCGTCTCCTGTGACTTCAGGGCTCCATTGCTATATTACCTGTCTTTCCGTGCTTCCAGGTTCCTTGTGCGATCGTGTGTGTTGTGTGTTCCAGCCCTCACCGTCTCCCTCCTGCCTGCCTTCCCGGGACCTTCCCCCTCACCCATCCCACGGCCCGTCTCCGTTCTCTCTTCCCGCCTCCCCCCTTCCCCTCTGTCTCTCTCCGGCTGCTTCTGTCCACTCTTCCATTCTCCCCCTGTGTTGTTGCCCTGTTGGTCCCACTCTCCGTCCAGTTTCTCCTACATCTAGTTCGCTGGCCCTGCCTGCCATGGCCCACCCCTTCCGCTCTTTCCGGGTGTGCCTCATGTCTGATCTTGCCTTGTAATCCCTCATCCTCCAGCCCCGTCCCCCCCCTGACCTTCTTCTACAGGCCCCCATGCAACCAACCTTATCACCCCGTAGTGGGTTCACCTGCTGTGTACTTGATCTTGCCCCTTCCTACCCTCCCGTGGTTCCTTCGTCCGCGCCCGCTCCCCATGCCCCCGTGTACACCCTGTCGTAGCCTCTCTTTCCCATTTCTCCTTTTTCCCCACTGCTTTGTCTGGTTCGTTCCTTCTCGACCCTAACTACACGCTGGTTCCGCCCCCAGCTGACCCCCTCACAGACCCTGTCGGTCCCCGTGTTTGGTGGTTCTGGATACTTCGCTTGCGCACACTCTCTGTGTCCGGAGTTTGCCACCACACTTATTTATATCTTCTGATCTCCCACACATGTTGATCTGCGCGTTATCCCGATCGTCGGAGCCCACTTCCCCGTGACGGTTCCTTTCACATTACCTGTTGCAACGCCCCATCATTCCCTCTCTAGCTGTCTGACATCCCAGTTCTGTCGTGCGGTGTGGCTGGCTTTCCCTGAGGTTCTTCCTGGTCTCCTGAGCGCGTTGTGCTGTTACAACCAGTGCCCGGACTCCGCCCTAGCTTGGGAACTTGCTCTTTATACAAAATAAGTCATAGCCGTTTTTCATTCGCGCATCACGTATTTACTACAGTTACCTCGTTTGTTGTCCGTAGGAGCATTAATTTTCTCTTCTCATCCCAATATCTTCCCCCCTCGCATCCCAGCTTAACCATCCGTGCATGAAGGGTCCAGACCCGCCCGCTCCCTCCAGCAGATAACGCAGCGCCCAAAGCCCCCCCCTCGCCGTCTTCCTTTCTCCATTTCTTTCTGTTGTTGTTGTTGCGGCGGTGACTGTGTTGCGCTTCTTTTTTTCTTTTCGGATGCTTGGTTGTGTGCTCGCTTCTGTGCCGTGCTGCTTTGTTGTCTTTGTTGTCATAACTTATCTAGCTCGACCGTGACTTGTCTAGCAACAGCGTACCGCTCCCTGCTTAGCTGCTCCCCTGCTCGTGTGCGCTGTCGTTCCCGGCCCTTAGACCTCTGTTCCCCCTGCGTCCGCCCCGGTTGAGCAGCGCCCGCGCCGGCGCCCGCGCGGTTCGGCGTGGCGGCGCCGGGCGTTTTTCGTTCGCTTCCCGCCCGCCTGTCGTCACTTCTACCTTTTGTATCTCCACCCCTACATTACTTTATTCGCCACCTGTGCACGCTTGCTGTGAATGTTGTTTCTTTTTTCCGTCCAGAATCCCGCCCCACTTCCTGCCGGTGCGTGTCTAGCGTGCCGGTTTTTATGTATTACGTGTCTACTCCCCCGCTCCCCTCCATGTTTCCGTGCCCATTGACCACCAATACCGAACCCACAGAGACCCGGTTGCTTATCCCCTGTCTTTCCTTGTACTCCTGAGCTCCACCCGCTCTCTCCGTGACTCATCGGTTCGTTTCTTGCTCGTGTCCCCGTCTCCCTTTTCTTTTCCTTCTCTCCGTTCCACCCCTTCCTTGGCAACGCTACTCTTATTTCTCACTGTTTCTTTTTATCCCCTCTCTGCCGTGAGCCGTGCCATTTTTGAGTCTCCCTTTGTGTCTGGTCCCCACTGCTGTGGCCCTTCCATTCCCCACCTGATCTTTCGATTCCACCCTGTCCACTCTGTTGCGTTTTTTTCCTCCTTCAACAGCTAGGTTACTCGCACAGATCTCTCTTTGTCTCCACTTTCTACTATTTCCCCCCTCCATTCCGGTTGTTGGCCTATTCAATATTACGAGTGTTTTTCGACTCGCCTATGAGTAGGTGACGTTCTTGCGCTCCCCCGGTTCTCTTTGTGTGTGAGCCACTGTTCTCCAGCCTTCTTTTTGTGACTTTTCCTCGTCCGGATCTCTGTCCTGCCTGCGTGGCTACGCAGTCTTGACGTCGGTGTCGTCCAACAACGCTCTCGACTGGTTCCGAATGCGCGAATCACTGAAATCTCCGTGACATTCCTCCCTCTTCCGCCCCACTAGATAGTACCTTGCACCCTCAGTGAGCCCGGTCGGTCATGTTTTGTTTCGACCTGCGGCCTTGCTGTTGGGTCGTCTACCCCGTCGCCGTGCTGTACACCGTGTGTCGCCGTTGGTGCGGCGGGCGGTGTGTTGGATCAGAAACTACACGAGCTGGGGGAGACTACTGCACTCCCGTTCGGTGTGGCAATCGGGCCCGCCTTGGTCTTTACCCAGATTCCCCCCCCCGAGTTGTTACAGAGAGCATCGCGCGCTATTTCACACCATTCCGCGTCCCGGCTGTTGGGAGTCGGACTCACCGTCCTGCGCACGGGGCGGCTGTCTATGCGTCGCTCGGCCGGTGTCCGACACTTTGGTGTAGCGCCTATTGGCGAAGATCGCCGCTTGCACGGAATATCGCAGTCCGCGCAACACACCCGTGTCCTACGAGTACGTTCATCGGCGTGGTCCCACCACAACCCGGGGGGCTCGGTTTCTGGCCTGCCGCCCTGTGTAGGATGCGTGGCCGGTGGGGTAGGCCCTGGCTCGCTCGGCCCGCCTGGGCGCGGGCCCGCCGGTCTGGTGGGCGTTCGATGGCGCTCTGCACACCTGCTCGGCGGGGAGAAGCCTGTGTGCGCGTCTTTCAGGTAGCGACGACACTCCAGCACGTTGACGAGTGCGACCCAGCTGGTGTTCGCTGTTTCTCAGGGTGCTGTTGTCTTTGGTCGATGTGTCGTCTGCACACTCTTTTACGTTCAACCTTGTCTTCCTTTGGTGGTTGTTACACGCGTGACCTTTATTTTCACAGCACTTGGGCCACTTCTTCGCCCCCCCCTGGTTTTCCCAACTGGCACGCTAGTATTCCCCGTGGCACCTATCCGCGTTTCTGCACAGGCCAGCTCTACCCTACGCTTTCTTTCCCGCCCACAGGCCCGACTGTGGCCTCTTCGATCGAGATCTCCACAGGTCACATATCCTCATGATGCACAGGAGCTGTGGGCCAACATAGGCAGTGCAGTGCAGCACACGGTATTTAGCCTGCGCGCGAGACTTGCGGTCTCCTGTTGTCCCCCGCACTCTCGGGTGTGCACTTCGGCCCCGTGCATGTTGTGGATGTGACACGATCGGAGTTGTCGTAGACGCGCGGTATTGGCCAGCTACACCCCTTCTAAATCTGTCGAATCCCTTGAGCGGATTACCGGGACCTCGAGCAATTCTCACCACTCCCCCCAACCTATCAGGTCGTTAGCGTGAGCAGCGTGGATGAGTGGCGAGGCGCCGTGTCCTGTTGATATACTGCCTGTCCGGAGGGCAACCCGGCGGAGTATTTTGGCTGAGCATTGGAGGAGGGTATGGTCTCCGTGGACCAGGTATCGGGGCTGACCAACAGTCTTTCAGGGAGTATGGATTCTGGTTCTTCAGAGTTTTCTTCAGGTGTGTGACAACGGGAAAGGGCATCTGCCTTGAGGTTCTTGCATCCGGGTCGGTAGGAAATGGTAAAAGTTGAAAGGGTGAAGAATAAAGCCCACCGGGCTTGTCGGGATTGAGTCTCTTGGCCATTTTCAGGTATTCCAGGTTCTTATGGTCCGTAAGTACCTGGAATGGATAGTCTTGCTCCCTCCAACCAATGCCTCCACTCCTCGAGCACTAGCTTTGATGGCCAGGAGTTTGCGGTTGCCGATGTCGTAATTCACCTCTGCCGGGGTGAGCTTGCGGGAGAAGGCGGCACATGGATGGAGTTTGCTGGGATTCCCCTGCTGCTGCGAGAGTACCAGCTCCTACTCCGGTGGTGGAGGCATTCACTTCCACGATGAAAGGTTTGTCCGGGTCAGGGGTGAACCAGGAGAGGAGTGGTAGTGAAGGCTTCTTTGAGGGTGGCGAAGGCCTCCGTGGCCGATGGGGTCCAGGACAGAGACTTGGGCTTATTCCGGAGAAGGCTTGTAAGTGGACTGGTGATGGAGCTATAATTCTGTATGAAGCGGCGGGGAGAAATTGGAGAAGCCGAGGAATCTTTGGAGTGCTTTGATGGTTGTAGGGGTTGGCCAGTTCCTGATGGCATCCACCTTCCCCTCGTCCATCCGGATGCCACTGCTATCGATGTTATATCCAAGGAACTGTACTGAGGGGCTGATGGAAGGAGCACTTTTCCGCTTTCAGGTAGAGGTGGTACTCCCTCAGGCGTTTCAGGACCTGTGGTGACGATGTTCGTTCAAGCTCCGGGAGTAAATCAGGATATCATCTATGTAGACCAGGACGAATTTGTTGGAGAAACTCCCGGAGCACCTCATGGATGTAGTCCTGGAATACGGAGGGGGCGCTGACCAGGCTATACGGCATCACAAGGTACTCGTAGTGTCCCAGTGGGTGTGATGAAGGCTGTCTTCCACTCGTCCCCCTCACGTATCCGGATGAGGTTGTACGCGCTGCGGAGGTCCAACTTGGTGAAGACAGTGGCACCACAGAGGTGTTCCAGGGCTGCTGGGACGAGAGGAAGGGGATATCTGAATTTAACGGGTGATTTGGTTTGTAGATTGTCGAATGAACCCTTGTTGGAGTGCTTCTTGCACTTATTCCTCCATGGCCTGCTGTTCCGGGTTGGACAGGTGGATGGACGGATGTAGCCTTGAGCCAGAACCTCCTCGATGTACTCCTCCATGGCCTTCTCCTCCGGGATGGAAAGGGGATAGATCCTTCCCCTTTGGCACTGACTCACCAGGAGAAGCAGATCAATGGCGCAGTCTCAAGGCCGATGTGGGGGCAGCTAGGAGGCTCTTGTTGGGCAGAAAACATCACTTAAGGGGGCGTAACACGACGGTATGTCCACAGATCGTTTTTCCATCGGACTCTCTATGGAGGTTGTACAGACAGAGAGTGGTTTAGGGGAGCTGAGAGGATGGAACCGGAACCTCGCGGAAAACAGTCCATGAAACAGGTTTCGCCCCACTTCAGGATTTCGCCAGTCTTTCCAGGATAGGACTGGGTGTGCTGCTCCAACCAAGGGCGCCCTAGGACCACGTCAGCGGTGGATTCCTCCAGAACCAGCAGATGGATCTTTTCTTTGTGAAGAATGCCAATTTGCAGCTGAAGTGTCCCGACACTACGGCGAACCCGTCTCCATCTGCTCAGCGGCCTTCCCGTTATTGAGTGGCTCTGGTAGGAGGATTGCGTGGCCGTGGTCGGGAGGTGGAGCTGACGGCAGAGGGAGCCAGAGATGAAGTTGCCGGCTGACCAAGAATAGAGGAGTGCATTGACTGGAATAGAAATATCAGCAGCAGTAAGTGTCACAATAGTGGTGAGTGGTTTCATCTGATTTATGGTAGGGAAGATGGCACTCACCAGAGAACGAGGAGGGCGTATGGGGCATGTGGAGAGGATATGCCCCGGAGATCCGCAGTATAAACACAGATTCTGGGTCAGCCTTCTCTGCCGTTCAGCCCCAGTCAGGCAGGTAGAATCCACTTGCATGGGTCCGTAGGCTGGTTCTGGAGGGCTGACGGGTTCTTTTCGGCAGAGGGAGATGTTATGTTGTGGCTGGGCCTGGTGCTCTTCGAGACACGACTGCATATGAGTGGCGAAGCGAATGGAGAGTTGGATGAAGCGTTCAAGCCCGATGGTGTCCTCATATGCAGCAAGATGCAACCATGCTCGGGGATCCAATCCTTGCCGATATGTCGTTAGCAGAGCTTGTTCATTCCACCCACTTGTGGCCACGAGAGTTCTTCTAAACTGGAGAGCATAATCATTCACAGACATCTTGCCTTGTTTTAAATTGTATAGTTTTTCACTGATGGATGAATCCCAGGTAGGTTTACCGAAAACTTCCCTGAAGTGGTCAACAAAGCTGGTATATGACTGGATGACAGGATTATTCTGGGTCCAAATGGAATCGGCCCATTGAAGTGCTTTACCTTTCAACTGTGATATGATAAATGCCAGTTTGGATCGCTCGGTGGGAAATAAGTGCGGCTGCATCTCCAGGACCAGTGAACATTGCAGGAGAAATCCGCAGCATTCCTCTGCCGAACCAGAGAAGGGCGCTGGTTTGGCCATGGGACTGGAGGGCACTGAAGTGTGAAGAAGGCATCTACGAGGTCCGGGAAGGGGTCTGGATGGCTCATGCTTGTGTCAGTCAGTTTTGGGTCCGGTCTTCTGTTACAATACAGATGGGTTTTGGAGACAGAAGATCACAGATAAGGTGGTATTTATTGACAAAAGCAGAGCAGGTATGGGAAACAGTGGTATAGCGGTGATTGCTGAGAGTGAGTAAACTGAATACTGTCCTTGTGATGGTTTAGGGTGAAGGTCCTGGAAGTAGCAGAGGAGTGGAGACGTTGAGGGCTGGAGACACACACACACACACACTCACGATTGACACAGGAGGTAACTGGGAATCACTGAAGACAGGTAAGTATAGCAACGGAAGTCCTTGAAGTCGGCAGGTAGGTAATCCTAGTTGCGAACGAGACCGGACAGTGACTGTGTGCGTGTGAGTGTCTTTAAAGTGCTGGTAGATGAGGTGCTGACGAGGGGCAGGTGTGTGTGATCAGTACTCAGGTGAGGGAGTGCGCTATGATTGGATGGGGTTGGAGCCTGGCGTGTCTGTGACCAATAGTTCATGTGATAATGACCAGGTCACTGTACATTATGCCATTTATTACACGGTTACTTGGTTAGAATAAAGTTTACAAAGAGCCATTTATTAAGGTTAATAAAACAGAGGAAAAATGCACAAAAGCAGTGTTTTCAAGCAGAGATGATCGGACGCAGAGCTGTGTGGAGAAGGACAGTCACTGCTTTACATGTGAACGCTGTAGCCCTTGAAGGATGACAGTTCAGCTGACAGTAGGTTCACATTTAATTAGACCTGCTCTCTTTTCTCTTTGTAACAGAGCGGTATGAAGTCGTGGGATCTGCAGATCCTGTGTTTGCTGTAGCTGGTGAAGATGTGATTCTGCCCTGTTCAGTCAAACCCAACATCAGTGTTGTGGACATGAGAGTGGAGTGGTTTAGATCCGATCTGAAAGACACACTAGTGCATCTTTATGATAATCATGTAGACAAAAATACAGATCAGAATCAGTCCTACAGAGGGAGAACAAAACTGAATCATCAAGAACTACAGAAAGGAGACACATCACTCAAACTCTCATCAGTCCGAGTCTCTGATGAAGGACGTTATAAGTGTTTTATTCAGTCCAAATCTTGGTCTGATGATGTCACTGTTGATGTCAGAGTTGAAGGTGAGTAAACCAGTGAAAACTAAAGGCTGGGAATACACTACACGACTACTAAAATCTAAAAAGCAGATTTGACACTTAATGACTTTGTAAATAGTCACAAAGTAAAACTGGCCATCACACACTAAACGACTGAGGATCACAGACTACAAGACTTTCAAGTTGCTCCGATAACAAAACTCATGTGCCTTGTTGCTAGGAGACGCGACAAATGAAAACAGGATGTGTTCTAAAATCAGCTCCAAAAATATCAAACATGTTTGGATAGAATCAAAGTCTGACTTTAAAAAATCGTCCATCTGTGTGTCCATCACTACATTATTTTCTTGGAAATCTGTCAGCTCAGATCTGCAGACTGGCTCTGACTTTCATCAACTAGAATCAAATTTTCCAGACTGTAAATTGGGGGAAAATCGGGGCAAATGTCGTGTAGTGTATTCTAGCCTTAACATATTCTATCTAACTTAAAAAAGCCAGAACAACAACAGAATGCTCTTCTTGTTGGTCTTTAGCTGTAGGACGTCCTCCAGTGATCACTGTAGATGGGTTTGATCATTCAGGCGGGCTTCATCTACAGTGTGAATCTGAAGGCTGGTATCCTGAACCTGATCTTGAGTGGCTGGGCAGTGAAGGAGTCAGTCTGAGTTCAGAAACTATGGAGACACACAGAAACACAGACAGAATCAGTGTGAAACACACCACTACTGTACATCACAGTTATGACAAGATTCACTGCAGAGTCAAACTGAGACATCACATGCTGGAGGCACTGATTATCAGCTCAAGTAAGTACTGACACTTTTGTTACTGTAATTTTGTCATCATCTTGTGGTAATTTTGATGCAGTAAAAAGATTTAATGATTATCAGCTCAGTCCATTTACATTATGTAAAGCTAAAACATTTTACTGTCCTATGTACCACTCAGAAATGAACAATATATATGTGCATCTCAATAAATTAGAATGTTGTGGAAAAATTCATTTATTTCAGTAATTCAACTCAAATTGTAAAACTTGTGTATTAAATAAATTCAATGCACAGACTGAAGTTTAAGTCTTTGGTTCTTTTAATTGTGATGATTTCAGCTCACATTTAACAAAAACCTACCAATTCACACAACATCTCAACAAATTAGAATATGGTGACATGGCAATCAGCTGATCAACTCAAAACACCTGCAAAGGTTTCCTGAGCCTTCAAAATGGTCTCTCAGTTTGGTTCACTAAGCTACACAATCATGAGGAAGACTGCTGATCTGACAGTAGTCCACAAGACAATCATTGACACCCTTCACAAGGAGGGTAAGCCACAAACATTCATTACCAAAGAATCATGCTTTGATACAGAAATAGAAAGTTGAGTGGAAGACAGAAAGTTGAGTAGAAGGAAAAAGTGTGAAAGAAAAAATGCACAACCAACCGAGAGAACCGCAGCCTTATAGCCACCACACACAGACGTGTCAAGGAATTTGGCTACAGCTGTCGTATTCCTCTTGTTAAGCCACTCCTGAACCACAGACAACATCAGAGGGGTCTTACCTGGGAGAAGGAGAAGAAGAAATGGACTGTTGCCCAGTGGTCCAAAGTCCTCTTTTCAGATGAGAGCAAGGGTTGTATTTCATTTGGAAACCAAGGTTCTAGAGTCTGGAGTCCAGTGTTAAGTCCAGTGTTAAGTTTCCACAGTCTGTTATGATTTGTGGTGCAATATCATCTGCTGGTGTTGGTCCATTGTGTTTTTTTTGAAAATCAAAGTCACTGCACCCGTTTACCAAGAAATTTTGGAACACTTCATGTTTCCTTCTGCTGACGAGCTTTTTTGAAGATGCCGATTTCATTTTCCAGCAGGATTTGGCACCTGCCCACACTGCCAAAAGCACCAAAAGTTGGTTAAATGACTATGGTGTTGGTGTGCTTGACTGGCCAGCAAACTCACCAGACCTTAACCCCAGAGAGAATCTATGGAGTATTGTCAAGAGGAAAATGAGAAACAAGAGACCAAAAAAATGCAGATGAGCTGAAGGCCACTGTCAAAGAAACCTGGGCTTCCATACTACCTCAGCAGTGCCACAAACTGAATCACCTCCGTGCCACGCCAAATTGAGGCAGTAATTAGAGCAAAAGGAGCCCCTACCAAGTATTGAGTACATGTACAGTAAATGAACATACTTTCCAGAAGGCCAACAATTCACTAAAATGTTTTTATTTAATGTTATTTGTTAATTTATTAATGTAATTAATAAATGTTATTTAATACACGAGTTTCTCAATTTGAGTTGAATTACTGAAATGAACTTTTCCACAACATTCTAATTTTTTGAGATGCACCTGTATGTTTTAATAATTTCTTTAAAATATGTTTATTTTACACAATGTGCTTAGTTTTTATGGTTTTGTTTTGCAGGTAATATGTTTCGTTCTTGGAGGACATCAGTCATCATGATTTCAGTTGCTGTTGTGCTCAGTGTGATTGCTGGAATACTGATAGCTGTGTTTGCTCATAAAAACAGAGGTAAAATGCTTGTTTTCTTATTTTATACATTTTATGTAAATAAGGCAGTATGGAGATAATTTTTAAGGCAAGGCAAGTTTATTTATATAACACATTTCATACACAATGGTAATTCAAAGTGCTTTACATAAAAATTATTTAAATAATGATACAAATAATCACAACAATAAAAGCAAAGTATTAAAATGTTAAAAATATTTAAAAATTGATTTAAAAATTAAAACATTTGAGAATAATAAAAAATTAGGGTTTTTAATGGAAGTTTCTCTGCAGTGGTTCAGGCTGTAGGATTGCTCAATGACTAAAGAAACGTTAACAGCACAATGATATAAAATTATCTATTTTCTTGTCTATTACCCCCCCCCCCCACTGCCACTTATACCAAAAACAGAAATAAGAGCAGTAAGAACAGCTAAATATGTGTCTAATGGTCTTCTTGTGAAGGCCGGTGAGGAGACCATTACAATAGTCCACCCTGCTGGTGATAAAGGCATGAACAAGTTTCTCCAAGTCTTGACTGGAAACAAACCATCTAATTCTTGCAATGTTTTTTTTGATGATAGTATGCTGATTTAGCTACTGCTTTGACATGACTACTGAAACTAAGGTCTGTCTCCAAAATCACACCAAGATTCCTGACTTGATTTTAAGTTGTTTGACCCCTAGAGTCAAGGTATGCATTCACCTTCGAGAACTTCATCTTTGTTTCCCAAAGGCAATGACTTCAGTTTTTTTTCCTTGTTTAACTGAAGAAAGTTCTGGCACATCCAACTATTAATTTCATCAATACATTTGCAGAGGGAGTCAATGGGGGCTGTAGTCATTTGTCGATAAGGCTAGTTAAATCTGTGTATCATCAGCATAGCTGTGATAGGCAATTTGGTTCTTTCTCATTATTTGACTTAGTGGTAGCATATACAGGCTAAACAAGAGCGGTGCAAGATTTGAGCCTTGTGGGAACTCCGCATGTCATGAATGTCCACTTAGACTTATGCACTCCTAGACTCACATAATAACCTCTCCCTTCTAAGTATGATTTGAACCATTTGATTACCATGCCAGAAAGCCCGACCCAGTTTTCCAGTCTGTCTAGTAGTATGTTATGATCGACAGTGTCAAACGCAGCACTGAGATCTAGCAATACCAGCACTGATATTTTGCCAGAATCAGAATTTATTATCTTGATGAGTGCTGTCTCTGTGCTGTGATGCGGTCAGAAACCAGATTGAAAATTTTCCAGGTATCCATTTGAGTTTAAGTATTTGTTCAGCTGATTAAGGACTACCTTTTCTATAATTTTGCCTATGAAAGGAAGATTAGATATTGGTTTATAATTGAGAATTTATAAAGTAATATTTCCTGCACCTTTTAGTGGATTTACTATAAGAGAGACATATCTTTGTTTAACAAACCAGTTGTTCCAATTTGATTTCTATTGTAAACCTTAAATAAAAGTTACGGCATGAATATTTTTGAGTAATGTTTTCAGCTTCTATTCTCTCAAAACCATTTCGCATAATTCCAAAGATTTTCCAAAAAAAAAAGTCCATACCTAAACCTAACAACTACCTTACTATTAATAAGCAGAAAATTAGTTTGAGGCAAACATTGCAGTTAATAGTTAGTTAGTTTGTTAATAGTGAGAATTGGTCCCCAAACTAAAGTGTGATCAATAAGTTAATTCAGTAATAAGTCTGTTTTCATACACAAAATATTTATTCTTTTGTATTCATATACTTTTGAGTATATCTTAGTTCATGTAATTTGTAGTTATTGTTCACAAATTATATTTGTATTTGTTGTCTGAATGCTGTTTTCTCTCGTCTTTATTCTGAATCTTTTTCAGATCATGATCGACTACAGAATGAGAAGAGCAGACTACAGAATGAACACAGTCAACTACAGAATGAACACAGTCAACTACAGGATGAGAAGAGCAGACTACAAAATGGTGAATTTATCTTTATTACATTAATAATTCATTATTCATTTAAAGTCAGCCATAAAACACAGTTTTAACTGTGTGTATTCATTTAATCTTGGATCTGGTAAATGGTCACCAGTTGTTTATATAATACATATTTATTCAGATACTGTTATGGCTGGTTGCAAAAAAACAATATATAGAGCGGGATCTAAGTACAAGTGGTATTGTTTAGTGTGAAAAAACACAAAAGAAACAGAGCACACTGGCGAAAAACACAGCAAACTGAGCAACCAACTTAAAAATGATTTATTATATTTATTAGAAGTTATTTTAAATGCTGATAAGTGAACAAGCAGTCGAGTAGATTTCCACAAACGCTCAATTTTATGACAGGTTTATTTATCATTCATCCAAGGAGTGGAGTTAAACAGGAGCTGCTGTGGGTTCCATTGGAGCAACTTCATCCAAGATTGAAGAAAGTACTCATTAAAATGTTGTACTTAAATATCAACACGATTGTTTGACATAATAATAGAGAAATTTTCAAAAGCAGATGAACATTTTTCTTTCAGAAATGTTGCTTAGGATGCAAGACTTAAAGGGATACTTCACCCCAAAACCCGTAAAAGCTTTGTTTGTCTTCGGAACACAAATACTCACACTTGACCTCTTCGCCGTCCAAAAATGACAGACATAGGAAATGAATAAAAAATATGAAAAAAATGTAAGCTCAGTGAAGTTTTGGTGGTACAAACTACAAATCAGTCACCGGTCAGAAAAAAAGTGGTGACTCTAGAATATCAGGAGTGTAAAATACACACACACACACACACACATGTATACACAGAAGTAAACTGGTAAGACTGCAACAGAGCAAATTTTGAAAATATATGAAATAAAATTTACTGAATTACATTAAATAAAATATCAATTAATTACAAAATGTTTTCTATTTAAAATGAAGTGTTTTGAATTATCACTATCCATTCTTTATTTTGTTTGATTTTTCTATTTTTCAAATACTGAGTAACAAAAATGCTTTCTATGTGTTCCCTTTCTAACAAGATTCTAATGTTTGACTGTAATCATAATGTCAAACCTGATACTTATCTAACCAAAAAGATATCTAAACCTTGACAAAAGGTAGTCTTTTAGAATGTCTAGATATATACAGTACAGGTCAAAAGTTTGGGAACATTACTATTTTTAATTTTTTTAGAAATACAGAAAAAAAATGTAATATTGTGATATTATTACAATTTAAAATAATTGTTTTTAAATTTATTATAATTTAAATTATCATTTATTTCTGTGATGCAAAGCTGAATTTTTTGGATCATTATCACATGATCCTTTGGAAATCATTCTAATATGATGATTCATTATCAAAGTTGGAAAGAAGCTTCTGCTGCTTAATATTTTTTCAGAACATGTGATACTTTTTTAGGATACTTTGATGAATAAAAAAGAAAAAGAAAAAAAAAGAAGCTATGTTTTTAAAATATAAATATTTTGTAATAACAATATACACTACTGGTCAGTATTTTTTTTCTTTCTTTTATTTAAATAAAATCAATACTTTTATTCAGCAAGGATGTGTTAAATTGATAAAAAGTGATAGTAAAGAAAATTTATTATTATAATTTTTAATAAATTTTGAATAAATGCAGTTCTTTTTAACCTTTTATTCATCAAATATATTAGACAGCAGAAACTGTTTCCAAAACTCATAATAAATCAGAATATTAAAATGATTTCTAAATGATCATGTGATAGACTGGATGTTACATGTGACACTGAAGGCTGGAGTAATGATGCTGAAAATTCAGCTTTATCATCACAGGAATAAATTATTTTTTCAAAGTATATTTAAATAGAAAACCATTATTTTAAATTTTAATAATATTTCACAATATTACTGTTTTTTCTGTATTTTTGATCAAATAAATGCAGGCTTGATGAGCAGAAGAGACTTCTTTCAAAAACATTAAAAATAGTAATGTTTCCAAACTTTTGACCTGTACTGTATATAAATTAAACAACCAAATGGATTTTAAATAAATCAAGATGTTACGCAACATTACTTACAAAAAAAATGGATTTTAAATGCATACAAAGAGTTTACACAACATTACACAAGTTTTTATTTTTTAATGCCTCCAGATGGCCCAATTCTCACTTCACAAAATTTATTTTAAATTCATTCACTATATTTTTACTAAATTTAAATATTGCATTTATTAAAAAATAGTAAAGAAATTAAAAAAAAAAAAAAAAAAAAAATATATAATATATATATATATATATATATATATATATAATATATATATATATATATATATATATATATATATATATATAATTAATCATTCTAATGGAGAAAATAGCTCATTAAAATTGTATAAATATTGCATAATGTGCTTGTTAATGTTATATATTCAAATAGCTAGAAACATGAGATAATGTGCTTGTTAATGTTTACTAAACATTATCTAATGACCAGCAGATAAATAATGTAAATTACAATGTCCACAAATGTCATTAAACTTAATTCATATGATCATGCATGTTTTGAAAATCTATAGATGATTTTAACAGATGTTATACATTGATTGAAAGTTTTTGTTAATGTACAACACTTTTGCTGTGGTTGAGGTGTGAGATGGTGAAGGTTAGGGTTTGGTGGTTGTTTAAGGGTTGGGTAAGAGGTCAGAAGTGTAGAGGGGTCAGTTTGGGTTACTTTAAGGGAACATGGTTCAATCTGTTTATATTACATTGTTTTTGATAAATGAATGAGTATTTTCTTGAAAAAAAGAAAACAAGAAAAAGATTTGTTTTCCTCCTGCTGATGTATGATTCAAGGAATACCCTGTTTAACGATATATACTAGTATATTAATATTAGTGTTGAGGCAATAAAAACATGTTTTTTCACCCAAATTGTAATGTGTGTTACGTATTTAAGAAGCATTTACATAAAATTAACTAACCATCCTTTACACAAACATTGTTACAGCAGCTAAAATCCAGTGACCATAAACATACTGAAAGATTATTAAATGTTTATAAACATTTACTAATGATAAATAGTTTCCACTTTAGATTGGCTTCTGCAAAAACATGAATAAATGATTAATAAATGATTTGTTAAGATGTGTAAATAGAAGTCTACACAAGAAACATAGATCAAATATATGAACTTTACAGACTGTGATTATGAGTTGATGAATAATATGATAACATGAATAGTTCAGTGAATAATAAACAGTTAAAAAATTACTGATTTAGCACATTTTTTTTACAACATTTGTAAATGTAAAGAAGAGCATTAGGTGATATGAACTGAAGTTTAATGACATTTGTTAGTATTCACAAGTACATTAACAAATAAGCTTGTAATCATAATTTCTGTTAAAATTATTGGTAGATTTTTTAAAAAGTGCATGATCATATGAATCGACAGTTTAATGACATTTGTAAACATTTTAATTTACATTAAATAATGATCTGTTAATCATTAGGTAACTTTTAATAAGTACATTAGTAAACATTAACAAGCACATTATCTCATATTTCTAGCTATATGAATATATATTAACTGATGATCTGTTAAGCATTATATAATGATTATTAATGATTTATTAATGAAAGCTATTATAAAGTGTTACCCCATCTTGCCTGTATATATTTATATAATTATATTTATGGTAACTCTTTAGAATAAGGTTCCATTAGTTAATGTTAGTTAATGTATTAATTAACATGAACAAACAATGAAAAAATACATTTATTACTGTATTTATTCATCTTTGCTAATGTTAGTTAATGAAAATACAGTTATTTATTATTAGTTCATGCTAATTCACAGTGCATTAACTAATGTTAACAAGCACAACTTTTGATTTGAATAATGCATTAGTAAATGCTGAAATTAACATTAACTAAGATTAATAAATGCTGTAGAAGGATTGTTCTTGCTTAGTTCATGTTAATTAAAGTGGTTAACTAACATTAACTAATGGAACCTTATTCTAAAGTGTTACCAAGTATTTATATGTACTGTATATTATTAAAAATAAAAGCTTCATAATTAATAAACTAAAATGGCTAAAGTGGGAATGGATTAAGGGTATAATAATTATATAAATCATATAAGATAATTATAACAATCAAACTAATCAATTAATAAAAGCCAGACAATTTTTTTTTTCTTTAAAAATGTTTTACTATCTAGTGCACTTTAATTTGAAACAAGCGAAAACTGGAGAGTGACTTTATTGCATCAGAGATGTGTTGCTTTGCTCAAAGTTGATTGGTCAGTTTCAGTCTGAAATCTCTAAACCAGATCATAACCTGTTTCCCGGAGCAGGTCTGTCATGGAGCATAAGTTACCGGTGATGATCACAGCTAAAAAGCCAAACACTTTCTTGGTGCCTAAAAACCCAGAGTTATAACAAACTAAACTGAATTCACCTGTCAGCTAAACCAGCTTCATGATACACACAGGCCCCTGATACACACTCCTGTGATGTTAACACACACTATAAACACAACTACATGACCATTACTTGTTTGTCAGTACTTGTTTGAGTAATAAACATGACAGAATTTTAATGTTCTTTTCTCATATTTTTCTGAATTTTCTTTAGAACGTGATCAACTTTTACAACTTCTGAAGACAATCATACCTAAAGGTGAATTTGTTTTATATGGCTTAATTAAAATATAAATTCATTAACTTTGAATTATTCTGCAAAACAATGAATCAACATGCTGTGCATTCATATGTGTCTTCAATTCATTGTATTTTATTATAAGATATATAAAAACTGTATAAAGTCTTCTTGGGTTTTGTTGGTCTTCAAGTGATGATTTCATTATTGATCTAAAGATGAAGCCTTCGTAACTTCATACTTTCTGTTTTTAGCTCTCACACATTTAAGAACACACAAGGGTGAGTAAAAGGCATAATTATATATTTTAATATACATTAATAATAATAATTATTTATTTTACATTACTAAATAAAAGCAAAACAAAAAAAATCAACACAAGGATTCAAAAATGAACAACAAAATGACTCTCAGACAACAAACTAAAAGCACATGAAGTGAAGCAGGAAAAATCTGAACATTTCAGTCTATCAGTAATAGATACGGTATTAAATCATAATTGGTGTATCTTTATTTTTGAATGTATTAAACTTTTTTTTTTGTGACTCCTATAAAAATAAGTAATTGTCTTTATTTCATTATATACTCAACTGTAAAGCAGATTTTTCAATATTTTTCCACAGTGAATGTGATTCTGGATGCTGATACGGCTCATCCACGTCTCATCGTGTCTGATGATGGGAAACAAGTGAGAGATTCAAAAAGAGAAACAGACAGAGTGGATGGAGATAAAGACGGATTTGATAAATGTCTTGGTGTTCTTGGAAGGATGGATTCTCCTCGGGGTGTTTTTACCTTTGAGGTGCAGGTGAAGGGACAAACTGAGTGGTATTTAGGAGTGACCAGAGAATCTGTTAACAGGATGGGTTTGTTCAGTCTGAGTCCTGAGAATGGATACTGGACTGTGAGTCTGTTTGATGGGGAGTATCGAGCTCGTGAGTCTTCACATGTCTCTCTTTCTCTGAGTGTGAATCCTCAGAGGGTCGGTGTGTTTGTGGATTATGAGAAGGGTCTCGTCTCCTTTTGTGACGTGGAGTCCATGTCTCATATCTACTCTTACACTAATCAGTCTTTTAATAAGAAACTCTATCCATTTGTTAGTTTGGGGTATTGGTGGAATAAAAACCCCACACCACTGATTATCTGTGATGATTACTAACGAGATCAGCGACTGAATTTACATGATCCATTGAAATAAACCAAAATACAGTTTAAAAAGTGCAACAGCAATACATATTAAATATTATTTGCACTTCCAGTCAAAAATATGGCCACACAAGGGTGATTTTATGTTTTCTGTGATCTTAAAATGTTTTGGTTTTAAGACTTTTTTTCTTTAAACGTCTGAAATGACTTTTTTTTAAAATAAATAAATATAAATAATGTCTATATATACATATGAATTTCTTTATAAGACAGAGTCTTTACTTCATCATGAATAATGTTTTGATCTGGAGCAGATGATGAATGAAAAGCATCATGAAGAGCTCATCATGCAGTTAACGGTTTCTCCTTCAACACCTTTTGCTGTCGGTTGATGAATGTTCTTAATTTTCATTTTTTTTATTATTAACTTGATTTCTCATTGATTTTGTATTTCATTGAATTTATGTGTCTTTCCAACCCAGTTTTAAATTTTCTGTTATTTTTATGTTTTGAGCTTCTCTGAACAAAATTGATTTTTAGAGCCAAGCTCCTAAAAGGACTGATACATAAACCCAGTTTTGTTTACCTTGTGTTTTTTTGTTATTTGTGTAACGGTAACAAAATGTGAGGAAGCAAGTGCATTAACCTGTGAATAAAACACAGGTTTAATTTTGGACACATGGAAGGCAGGATGAATCCTCGTGTACCCCGGAGGTAGTTTGAGGCGGACTGTCACCGGACTAATGATCTGGTGACTTGGTTGCCCACCAAGCCTGCCTGGAGTTGAGTCTTTTGCCAGTTCTAATATACTCTAAATTCTTATGATCGGTCCAACGATGAAAGGTACCCCCGACCCCTCCAACCAATGACGCCACTCCTCCAATGCTAATTTGACGGCCTCTGTTACCAATGTCATAATTACGTTTCGGCAGGAGATAAACGATGGGAAAAAAAAAAAATGCGCAAGGATGCATCTTGTCGTCTGAGGCAGAGCGTTGGGAAAGAACTACTCCAACCTATGATGCGTCGACCTCCACCACGAACTGACGTGTGGGATCAGTGGCGACTAAGATGGGAGCCCAAACGAAGCGGCTCTTGAGGTTGGAAAATACAGTTTCGGCTGTATTCGACCACCTGAACGTAGTTCTGGGGGAGGTCAAGGCAGTCAGAGGTGAGACTAGTTGGCTGAAATTGCGAATAAAACGGCGATAAAAATTGGCGAACCCCAGAAAACCGCTGTAGGGCCTTACGAGAATCTGGACTTGGCCAATCTATCACAGCCTTAACCTTGTCAGGATCCATACGTATTCCCTCAGACAAGACGATGTAACCTAGGAAGGAAACAGACTGTGCATGAAATACGCATTTCACTCCGCCTTGACAAAAAGCCCATTCTCTATTAAACTCTGGAGCACTCGTCTGATTAGTTGCACGTGTTCCTGGAGAGACGAAAAGAAAATCAGTATGTCATCCAGGTAAACATATATGAACTGATCTACCATGTCTCTCAACACGTCATTAACGAGTGCCTGGAAAACCGCAGGCGCATTGGAGAGCCCGAACGCGCATCACCAAATATTCAAAGTGCCCTCTGGGAGTGTTAAAAGCGTTTTTTCTATTCATCCCCCTTACTGATGCGGACCAAATGATAAGCGTTACGTAAATCCAATTTTGTGAAGACGGATGCTCCCTGTAACCTCTCGAAGGCTGAAGACATCAACGGCAAAGGATACGTATTCTTTACCGTGATGTGTTGTTTAGCTCTCGGTAATCAATACAAGGTCACAGAGAACCATCCTTCTTCCACGCAAAAAAGAACCTCGTCCCCGCTGGAGAAGAGGAACCTGGAGAAGAGGAACCTTGATGCTAGAGAATCAGAAATATATTTCTCCATTGCCTCCCTCTCAGGAACTGAAAGAGAGTAAAGCTTGCCCTTAGGCTGAGACTTACCTGGAACTAACTCTATAGCACAGTCATAGGGATGATGCGGAGAAAGAGAAGCAGCACAGGACTTACTGAACACCTCCTTCAGGTCCAGGTACTCAGCGGGCACGTTTGCTGTTGACCGTGGCCTCCTCCTGAAAAACAGAAACAGACACAGCAGGACAAGCAGAGACCAGACAAGACTCATGACAACATTCACTCCACGAGGTGATAGTGTTGGAACCCCAATCCACTCGTGGGTTGTGTTTGACCAGCCAGGGGTGACCAAGGACGATGGGTGCCACAGGGGAGTCCATGAGGAGGAAGGGGATGTTCTCTGTGTGGTTGCCGGAGGTGAGGAAGGGTAATAGGACCAGTGGTGTGGGTGATGTAGGGCAGTTTGTGGCCATTGAGTGCACTGACGGTGATCTGATGTGAAAGAGGAGTGATAGGGAGTCTCAGGTGTTGTGCAAGGGTAGTGTCCATGAAGTTACCTTCTGCCCCCGAGTCCAGAAGGGCGTGACAGGTGTGCGTGTTGTTGGCCCATCTCAGTTTCACCGGAAGGAGAGTAGATGTTGTTGAGGACTTCCCGGCAGAGATCCGACCCGATAGTAGCCTCAAATTTACTACCGGGCTGGCTCTTTTACTGGGCAGGAGAGTAGAAAATGTCCAGAGCCGCCACAGTACAGATAAAGTCCTCGGGACCTCCGCCTCTCTCTCTCCTCCCGGGTCAGTCGAGCTCTACCTACCTGCATGGGTTCGTGATCGAAGACAGGACCGGCCGTGTTCTCTCGACTCAAGCTGCCACTCTCAAGGGTGCTGGGAAGACAGGCATGCGCCCCCAGGCGCTTGATGCGAGCATCCATATGGAGCACCAAGTCCATAAGTCCATTAAGGCTGGTTGGCAACTCGAGGAGGTAGATCTCCTTGTGAACACGGTCGGCCCAACCCATGCAGGAACATATCCCACTGCGCCTCCTCATTGCACACGGCCCGCTAAGGTGCAAAAAACAGATGGAGTAATCCGCCACGGAGAGATTCCCCTGCTTGAGCTCCTCCAGCTCGCGGGCCGCCTTCTTGCCGGCCACGGCAACCGGTCGAATACCCTCTTCATTTCCTCGGAGAGGGAGTGGAATGAGGCGCAGCATCTCGGTTCTCCCACACCGCCGTTCCCCACAGGGCAGCCCTCCCGGAAAGCAGAGTCAGCACGAACGCCACCTTGGACTCCTCGGTCTCAAAGGAGCGAGGCTGCACAGAGAAATGCATGGAACACTTGGTTAGAAATGTTCTGCAGTAGTTAGGCTCACCGGAGTAGCTCTCGGGAACTGGTAGGCGTGGTTCGGGTCGGTTAGCTGGGTTCAGCGATAGCCCGGGGAACCGACGGTGCGGGTGGCGCAGCGGGAGTAGTCAACTGTTGGATCTGCTGGGTGAGCTCGGACACCTGTGTCACCAGCGCGACAGCGCGTCCGGTGTTGACGATGCTCTCCTGCTGCTGATCCATGCAGTTGACGCTGTGGTGGATGAATTCAGAGAGTGACGTAGAACGTGCTGATTCCATGTTTGGTCAGAGCGTTTCTGTAACGGTAACAAAAGGTGAGG